>NC_090646.1:256736040-256956150 GCF_040937935.1 Hyperolius riggenbachi | reverse complement strand
ACTACTATACGTCCGCCTCACGCTACTGGCCGTGAGCAGAGCGGCAGCCCCAGTACCGCCTAATGGGCTGGGGAAGAAAATCATTAAAAAGAGGCCATTTAAAAAAAAATGTATTCTAAAATAAACATTTGGGTAGTGATAACAGCCCACCAACAGAGGGGGGGGGGGGGGGGGCGGCGGGTTAATCCCATGCTCCTCAAGTAGTTAATTTTCTGGAGCGCAGCCTGGAGTGGTAGAGGAGGTCCAGAGAGGGAAGAGATTTCCTGATCATCCTCTCCGCTGATCAGATGACCCTCTGTAGTTTCTTCCAGTCGCAAACGGATGAGCCGCCATACCATACTACGATGGAAGAGCAGAGGACCGATTCAATTGTAGCGGAGTAAGAATAGCCTCTGCTGGGCTTTCCTCTTTGTGGTGGCAGTGTTGGAGGTCTCAGGTTCAACTCAGGTCGTTGGAGATGGTAGCGCCCAGAAGGTGAACACAGGGAACTTGTTCAACTTCCTTGCCATCGATATGGATTGGAGGTGGGGTGGAGGCGTGCCTCCTAAAATGAACGATCACCTCTACAGTTTTTGAGGTGTTAAGGACCAGCCCGTTCTCCCTGCACCAGTGGCAGATACTCTCGACCTGGTGGCAGCATGCCTTCTTGTCGTTTTTTGGAGATGAGACAGACTATGGTGGTGTCATCTGCAAATGTGATTACTTTGACAGAGTCCGACGTGGATCTGCAGTTGTTCATATACAGGGAGAACAGAAACGGCATCAGGACGCATCCTTGTGGGGCCCCCATTTTGCTGATCCTAGGTTCTGAGGAGATGGAGCCTAGCTTGACAACCTGGGATCTGTTACCTACCCCCCCTCGGGAGGGGTATTCTATTTGGTCAGGTGGCTTACACCACCCCTACAACCTTTTGCACCAAGAGAGCGACCATGTCCAGTTTGACTGGATCCCCGAGTGGAGTCGGATTTGTGCATCTCCACCTGCCTACAGTCAGAGCCGGGACAAGGTCCTCCAGCACCCAAGGCTGAGACACCAAAGTGCGCCCCTCCATCCCTCCCACCCCAGCTGTCACACACTGATTGCTATTAGACTAAGAGGTGCCCCAGCGCCCCCTAACACCTTAATCTCTAGTTATCTGGCTTGCAGTCACATGTATCCCTTTTTCTTCTTTCTCTTTGCTTCAAACACAATAGGGGAATGATAGCCGAGTGAGTTGTGCGCCCCTACTACACTGTGCCTCCTGAGGCTGGAGCCTCTCTCACCTCTGCCTCGGCCCAGCCAACAGTGGTTGGTTGCCGCCCTGCAACCTCCCTTTGTGAGTACCTCTACCTACGCTACTTCAATTGTCCATTATTGTGATCTACTGCACCATCAAGGTTCCCGTTGTCTGTGTTTTTTGTTTCCCTCCAGGGTGTTTTCTGTTCTCCCTACCCACCCATATCCTCTTTAAACCAGCATTATTATGGCTATCTTTAGATAGCGGACTACTTATTTACAGTAACTATTGTTGAAGGCATGGCAAAGAGCCAGTTTCCACTGCTGCAAATTTGCAGTGTTCCCCCACATGCTGTTTGGATGGGGAAACTTAGCCTACTGAAATCAATAGGCTGCCATCCGAATCGCATGCCGGGAAAAAAAATGGCATGCTGTGTTAATTCTCATCATGCTTGCCATTCCCCGTAGACGTGATAGGCAGGGCTAGAGGAAATCACATGCGTATTCGCATTGTAACAAGTGCCAGCATGGAAACACGCCCGGCACAAGTGGAAACAGGTCTTAATTGTTGCATCCCTCTAGAAGTCCTGAATACAAAATAGTAAAGCCTTCATTTATAAACCAATCAGTAAAAGGCTGTGCTGCACTGGTTCCTTATAGTGCATTATAAAGAGGCAACAGAAATCTATAAAACAGATAAACAGATAACTATATAAACAGATAACTATATAATACGTTAGAAGCTGGTGCTTCACAGCTTAAAATCAGAAAAGTTCCAAAATACAGACAAACACCCAGTTGTTGGGGCATAATCCCTCACACTTGTCGTACATAAACGTTGACTGGAGAATATAGCTTGACTTCCACCAAACCCGGGACTCGCCAAATGAACAGACCCACCAGGTCTGTATGCACCTTGGGACACTTAAGACCCCTCCCTCAGCTCTTCTGGATCTGCAGCAAGAATCCCAGAATCTCCTCTTCACTATTGACACCCTTTTCCTCAGCAGTCAAGTGGAAGATACAGTATACTGTATATATATATATTATGTTCATTCAGTGTATTTTGGAACTTTTCTGATTTTAAGCTGTGAAGCGCCACCTTCTAACGTATGGCCTTATTTGTAATGCATGTTTTCCTATGAATGTGATGATAAAATGCTTCTATAGAACGTGGCAAATCTCATATAACTGCAGTGCGTAACTTACACAGAAACCTCTTCTTCTTCTCCAGAGGGAATTCATGGAATGTCTCCCAGAACATCCGCACTGTTGGGTGCTCTGCAGAGTAGTCTCCTTTATAGATGGCACTCTGGGGGATGAAGACAAAAAAAAAAAAAAATATCTTCATGGCCGATTTTTTTTGTTCACAATGTATGTTTTCATAAGCAGATCCGACGTCAGATCACCTCCCAAGTGCATTGTTTACATCCGTTCTCTACCCTAAACACCCACTAATTACCCATCAATCACCCCCTATTACCACCTGTCACTGTTACCCATCAGATCAGACCCTAATCTGCCCCTTGCGGGCACCCAAACACCCGCCTACACGCTCAGATTGCCCTCAGACTCCCCCTTATCAATTCGCCAGTGCATTATTTACATCTGTTCTTCCCTGTAATAACCCACTGATCACCTGTCAACCACCTGTCAATCACCCATCAATCACCCACTGTCACTGCCACCCATCAATCAGCCCCTAACCTGCCCCTTGCGGGCAATCTGATCACCCACCCACACCAATAGATCGCCCGCAGATCTGACGTCAGATCACCTCCCAAGTGCATTGTTTACATCTGTTCTCTACCCTAAACACCCACTAATTACCCATCAATCACCCCCTGTCACTGCTACCCATCAGATTAGACCCCTATCTGCCCCTAGGGCACTCAATCACCCGCCCACACCCTCTGAACGCCCTCAGACCCCAGCCCTGATCACCTCTCCAGTGCATTGCTTGCATCTATTCCCCCCTCTAATCACACCTTGAGACACCCATCAATCACCTCCTGTCACCCCCTAGCATACCTACCCATCAGATCAGGCCCTAATTTGCCCCGTGTGGGCTCCTGATCACTCGGCCAAACCCTCAGATCCCGCTCAGACCCCCTTCCGATCACCTCCCCAGTGCATTGATTGCATCTATTTTCCCCTCTAACCACCCCGAGACACCCATCAATCACCTCCTGTCACCCCCCCAGCACTCCTATCCATCAGATCAGGCCCAATACAACCTGTCATCTAAAAGGCCACCCTGCTTATGACCGGTTCCACAAAATTCACCCCCTCATAGACCACCTGTCATCAAAATTTGCAGATGCTTATACCCCTGAACAGTCATTTTGAGACATTTGGTTTCCAGACTACTCACGGTTTTGGGCCCGTAAAATGCCAGGGCGGTATAGGAACCCCACAAGTGACCCCATTTTAGAAAAAAAGACACCCCAAGGTATTCTGTTAGGTGTATGACGAGTTCATAGAAGATTTTATTTTTTGTCAAAAGTTAGCGGAAATTGATTTTTATTGTTTTTTTCACAAAGTGTCATTTTTCACTAACTTGTGACAAAAAAATAAAATCTTCTATGAGCTCGCCATACACCTAACGGAATACCTTGGGGTGTCTTCTTTCTAAAATGGGGTCACTTGTGGGGTTCCTATACTGCCCTGGCATTTTATGGGCCGTAAACCATGAGGAGTAGTCTAGAAAACAAATGCCTCAAAATTACCTGTGAATAGGACGTTGGGCCCCTTAGCGCACCTAGGCTGCAAAAAAGTGTCACACATGTGGTATCGCCATACTCAGGAGAAGTAGTATAATGTGTTTTGGGGTGTATTTTTACACATACCCATGCTGAGTGGGAGAAATCTCTGGAAATGGACAATTGTGTGTAAAAAAAAAATCAAACAATTGTCATTTACAGAGATATTTCTCCCACCCAGCATGGGTACATGTAAAAATACACCACAAAACACATTTTACTACTTCTCCTGAGTACGGCGGTACCACGTGTGGCACTTTTTTACACCCCAAGTGCGCTAAGGGGCCCAAAGTCTAATGAGTACCTTTAGGATTTCACAGGTCATTTTGCGACATTTGGTTTCAAGACTACTCTTCACGGTTTAGGGCCCCTAAAATGCCAGGGCTGTATAGGAACCCTACAAATGACCCCATTCTAGAAAGAAGACACCCAAAGGTATTCCGTTAGGACTATGGTGAGTTCATAGAAGATTTTATGTTTTGTCACAAGTTAGCGGAAAATGACACTTTGTGAAAAAAAAACCAATTAAATCAATTTCCGCTAACTTGTGACAAAATAAAATCTTCTATTAACTCACCATACTCCTAACGGAATACCTTGGGGTGTCTTCTGTCTAAAATGGGGTCATTAGTGGGGTTCCTATACTGCCCTGGCAATTTAGGGGCCCTAAACCGTGAGGAGTAGTCTTGAAACAAAAATGACCTGTGAAATCCTAAAGGTACTCATTGGACTTTGGGCCCCTTAGCGCAGTTAGGGTGCAAAAAAGTGCCACACATGTGGTATCGCCGTACTCAGGAGAAGTAGTATAATGTGTTTTGGGGTGTATTTTTACACATAACCATGCTGAGTGGGAGAAATCTCTCTGTAAATGGACAATTGTGTGTAAAAAAAAAAATCAAACAATTGTCATTTACAGAGATATTCCTCCCACCCAGCATGGGTATGTGTAAAAATACACCCCAAAACACATTATACTACTTCTCCTGAGTATGGCAATACCACATGTGTGGCACTTTTTTGCACCCTAACTGCGCTAAGGGGCCCAAAGTCCAATGAGCACCTTTAGGCTTTACAGGGGTGCTTACAAATAGGGACCCCCAAAATGCCAGGACAGTAAACACACCCCACAAATGACCCCATTTTAGAAAGTAGACACTTCAAGGTATTCAGAGAGGAGCATAATGAGTCCGTGGTAGATTTAATTTTTTTTGTCGCAAGTTAGCAGAAATGGAATCTTTTTTTTTTTTCTTTCTTGTCACAAAGTGTCATTTTCCGCTAACTTGTGACAAAAAAATAAAATCTTCTATGAACTCACCATGCCTCTCAGTGAATACTTTGGGATGTCTTCTTTCCAAAATGGGGTCATTTGGGGGGTATTTATACTATCCTGGAATTCTAGCCCCTCATGAAACATGACAGGTGGTCAGAAAAGTCATAGATGCTTCAAAATGGGAAAATTCACTTTTTGCACCATAGTTTGTAAACGCTATAACGTTTACCCAAACCAATCAATATAGGCTGAATGGTTTTTTGTTTTTTTTATTAAAAACATATTTGTCCACATTTTTCGTGCTGCATGTATACAGAAATTTTACTTTATTTGAAAAATGTCAGCACAGAAAGTTAAAAAAATAATTTTTTTGACAAAATTCAAGTCTTTTTTGATGAATATAATAAAAAGTAAAAATCGCAGCAGCAATCAAATAGCACCAAAAGAAAGCTTTATTAGTGACAAGAAAAGGAGTCAAAATTCATTTAGGTGGTAGGTTGTATGAGCGAGCAATAAACCGTGAAAGCTGCAGTGGTCTGAATGGAAAGAAAGGGTCTGGTCCTTAAGAGGGGTAAAGCCTACGGCCCTCAAGTGGTTAAAGGACCACTATCACGAATCATTTCATTTTCAATTACCTCACAGTAGATATATTATGTATACAGAAGCCTTACTGTGTCCTTTTTTTAATTTTTTGTCATGGCCCTTTTATTTACCATATATCACTGTAGCCTGTGTCCGTCAGTCCCTGAAGTAATGCTGACGGACTTTTGTAACTAAACAGTAATAGTAGGGGGAGCCTTGTCAGGTATTGAAAAAAAAGAAAAACAGTTGGTTTAGCCCTGCTCTCCCTAATAACTGTCAAAACTGTACAATGCGGGCTCACCTGCTGCCCGTCTTCCCCTTCATTAGCATACCCGAGAAGGACCCCTGCACTCAGGCAGCCCGCAGACGGAGAGGGAGGCAGTTGTCAGCGCAATGCTATGTAAGGCATGCATAGTGACCACTCCTTCACATTAAGGTGGGCTGCTTCAGCAGTGAAGCTTAATGAATCGAGCTAATAGACAATAGTCTGCAGAGAGTTGCTGCACACCCACAGAAGTGCCCTTGCCAAATTACATAGAATATGGGATACATGTAGAGGACAGTACAGCCTATGTCACAATAACTCACTGCAAATGCCTTCCGGCCATTATGTATCTTATAGCTTACTTCATTTTTCGTTTGTTTGCCAGTCGTTTCTACCTCAGCCTAAAACCGGATTCCTGCTGACTACACCACATGATTAATGTCCTGCAACTTTAATATTTGTATAAGCTGTGATATTAGTCTGTGTGTATAACTCACTACCTTGCCTCTGCGTTTTCTGTATACTTACCAGATGTACCTAACCTGACTTGTATGCTGTCATGAAATGCCTTTTTCTTGTTGTAATTTCTTCTTACATTAAGGCAGGGGCAACACTTGAGTCTGCGGTAAACCGGCAGTGTCTGCTCAGCTTTGTCCGGTAACCAGCTAAGAGCAGCTGACTGTTGCCAATAGGGAATTGCATGCATTGTGCTATAAAATGCAGCACTGCTGGTATTTTCCCAGCGCGGGAAAATGCACATTGCTCCCACTACGCTGCAATTGTACATTGAGAATGATTATGTGCAGATAACAAAAGATGGACTTTTGCTATCTTTATGAACATTAGCTTTCACATTTGAGGCCAGTTGGTTAGGGGACACAGTGAGGGGAATTCTCCCTACCATGCACAGTGTCTTAATACTGTCATGATAGCAACAATAATCGCGCAGCACTACTATTGCGATTAGCAAAAAATGTAAATGCACTAATGGAAAAAGTGCACCGCAATTTCAATGTAAATCACGGTGCACTAGCGATCGACAAAACGCTGGCAAACCGCCTGTTCAAGTGAATTGCGACTAGTGGAAAAGGGCCCTAAATCTGACAATAATGTTTTATGTATATGTTACGGCCAGAACCTGAAGTGTGGCCACTTCGCGTTCTGGCCAGCCACTTCGGGTTCTGGCCGGCCAATGTGCGAAGTGGCTGCAGCGGAGCGGCCAATGTCAGAAATGTAATTACTACACTAAGCTACAATGTATTTTACGGCCGTCTCGCTGCGGCCAAATGTATTACAACTTGCTTAATTTCATTAAATATAGCCGGCGGCAATGTTAGAGATGAAGCCGCCGGCTTTCTTACTTACTCCTCCTCCTCTCCTCCTCCCCCCCTCTCTCCTCTCCCTGCCTCTTAATACGATACGGAGCAGCCGGCGGGGACACGCGTGTCCCCGAGAGTCGTTCGTCGCGGCAGGGGAAGCAGAGCGGGGAGGCTGCAGACATTGCTTCTGCCAGCACCCGCTCTGCAGGAACGGCAGGATTCCCCTGCCGCGACTAACGACTCTCGTGTCCCCGCCGGCTGCTCCGTATCGTATTAGGAGGCAGGGAGAGGAGAGGGGGGGGGGGGGGGGGGAGGGGAGGAGGAGGCAGTGCGAAAGCCGGCGGCTTCATCTATTACATTGCCGCCGGCTAATTTAATAAAATTAAGCAAGTTGTAATACATTTGGCCGCAGCGAGACGGCCGTAAAATACATTGTGCTTAGTGTAGTAATTACATTTCTGACATTGGCCGCTCCGCTGCGGCCACTTCGCACATTGACCGGCCAGAACCCGAAGTGGTTGGCCAGAACGAGAAGTGGCCACACTTCGGGTTCTGGCCGTAACATATATATTAGACGTTTATGTTATCTCACCAAGCAGACCATAGCACCAAGCTCACCAGCAAATAATATAGTTTGGCCTGTTGCAAGAATTTATAAAAAGTATGGTCTGTGTCATCACTGCAATGCCCCATGCAGCTATCCTGGAATTATACATGATAAATGAAGCTGCTGCAGAGAATTGCAGTGATGAAGGAAGCCATTCCGTCACATTACTGAAGGGCTTCCTGCATTGAGGAGTGGGGGTAACTTGGCAATAACATGTGTGATGTTTCCTTCCATTGACTTGCATTAGTATTGCCATCTCAACAGTAACAATTATCACTGTCATATACATATGGAACTGCTTAAAAGGAACCTGAAGTGAGAATTATATGGAGTTGCCTGGCAGCCCTGCTGGTCTATTTGACTACAGTAGTCTGAATCACATACCTGAAATAAGCATGTGGCTAATCTTGTCAGATTTTTTTTTTTTTTGTCAGAGACGTCTAACCTGCATGCTTGTTCAGGATCTATGGCTATAAGAGGCAGAGGATCAGCAGGGCAGCCAGGCATGGTTTTAAAAGAAAATAAATAGGACAGCCATATCCCTCTCATTTCAGGTTCCCCTTATAGGAAAAGCAATAAGGAAGTCACCACA
The DNA here is from genome assembly GCF_040937935.1 of Hyperolius riggenbachi. Classification (NCBI taxonomy): domain Eukaryota; kingdom Metazoa; phylum Chordata; class Amphibia; order Anura; family Hyperoliidae; genus Hyperolius; species Hyperolius riggenbachi. The sequence goes on along the minus strand of NC_090646.1, from coordinate 256,947,537 downwards.
GGTAATGCTGACTGTGGCTCGGTTACCATCATATAGCTTTACAAAACAAATGGTGACAATGAAGTGATAAATCTGTACTGCTCAATGATCATACTTTTATAACACTGCCCTTCAGCTAGTAAGTTGCTGTGCAGCTGCTTGTTATAATCTCTGTTGAACACTATAATTACATAATTATGATTAGTAGATGCAGCTCTAGTGTGCCATAGTTGTTAGCACCTGCATTGTATAACAGTAAGCAACTGCTTAGCACTGCAAGTCTAATGCGATATGGCCCAAGGCCCTCAGTGACATGTCCATTTTTGGACAAATTAGACAAGGCTTTAAATCAGTGGGTGCTCACAACTATATGGCTAATATTGGGGCGAACTGAATTGGCCTAATTGGAAAGCCTTTCTTAAATGATATTATTCCACCCTAATGCGCTGCCATGTGCAACATCCACATTCTCACCCCACCAGCAGCATACAAGTATGTAAGCTTATATACATGCTCACCTCTTCCAGCTCCTGCCAGTTATAGTTGCTGTTCCCCACAATCATAGCCCTCAGTTCAGAAGGTTGAAAAAGCTCCAGAACTTTCCCCCCACAGACTTTCAGAAATCCTGTGGAGAAAGCCTCGTACCATTCTTGCACAGGCTGGTTAAAGACATAGTTGACATAAGCATCAGCAAACTCCTGTCTAAAAAGAAAGAGAAAAGCAGTATGTCATTGTTACATTGCATACTTTTTAAAAAGGTTATTTATTATGAATAAAAAAAAACAAAAACAAAAAAACCTTCTACATAAGATAAATTCAAAGCACATGTCAAATTTTCACTGAAACTATGTGTAAAAAAACAAAAACAAGGAATATGTAGGTACATTTGGTTGTGGTGGGCTCAGCAAAGGAACTAGGCTAAACAAAAATGAACAGATAGCTGGGTAGTAAAGCTGATGCCAAAAGAAAGTATGTATCAGATATGGGGCCTGATGCAGGAAATCATGGTAATATTGCTGTGCACGGACATCACATCGCAATATTACCCTTACTACCAGCAATGTGTACTGCAAGCGCAACCCGACTAGTGTGACTGTTGCTGAGGTTTTGCGTGCTTCTAATGGTAACGCTTCTTAGTGCATTACCATAACAACGGCCCTGCTAATGGAGTACTGCAGGTTGCACTAATAGCGTAACTCACGGTACACAGTGCTGGTAGACAAGGTAATATTGCCGTGTGATGTCTTTGCATGGCAATATTACAGCACTTTTCTGCTTTAGACCTATGGTTAGGTGCAGATTAGGAAAGTTAGTGTTGGGAAACATAGAAAGGAGAGGAGTTAGTTGTTACAGTTACAATGTTAAAGGACCAATACAGCATAAAAAGAAAGCAGTTAAAATCTGACAGAACGACAGGTCTACTCATGGGGAATTCTTTGTTTTTAACAGCATTACCTAAACAGCTGTTTAACTGCCAAAATAATAAGATGCCAGCCTTTCTACTTGCTTTTACACCATTTTGTCAGACTTAGCAATGCCCTTCTGGAAACGCTTTTGAAAAAGACAAGTCTGAGAATCCTCCATGAGAAGATGGACTAGCCCAAAACATGTCGGTTCTGTCAGATTTAAACTGCTTACATTTTTCGCTGGAATGGTCATTTAAAATGGTCTGAAAGCCAGCATTTCTACTTTGTTCTAAAAGATTCCTCGCAGCTTGAAGGCTACTATCCCAGAAAAAAAATTATAGCGAAACATCACTGAAATGGTTAAACAAAGCACTTTCTCCTGCTATTCAGTTTCAAATCCGCATCCAAACTGGAGATGACAGTATCTTTTTTACTTGTTAAAGGGGTTCTGTGGGGGTGTGCTGTGGGTAAAAACCGCCACTTACCTGGGGCTTCTATCTGCCCCATGTAGCAGTAATGTCCAACGCCGTCCTCCTCCGATCAGCCGTTCGCCGGCACCAGGCAATGAGGGCCATAGTGCTGAAATGAAGATAATGGTACGTTCCAGGTAATGAATGGCAATTAAAGTAAGAACAAAAGATTTTAACTTACCTGGGGCTTCTACCGGCCCCCTGCAGACGCCTTGCGCTGGGACAAAATGATCCTCTGCGGCTCACTTCTGTAATCGCTGACATTTATGCAGCGTGCATCCTCGCCCCTGCTCACGTAGCTGGGACCGTCCTGCGCAGTATGAGAAGACCGGAGGATCATTGAAGGCCAGCGCAGACACAGGAGGTCTGCAGGGGGCTAGTAGAAGCCCCAGGCAAGCTAAACTCTTCTTTTTAACCATTTACAGGTGTCCTTTATTAAGGGAGTATGAGTAGTTTTCTAAATTTCCAAGTCTTCAGGCTGATTGTTGTCTGTAGTATCTGTACATGCAGACGTCTGCATTTTCCCACATAACCCACCTGTTTTCTTTCTTTACTGTCATTTTCTCTCCTCCAGGCACCAAAGGCTTCATTTCAGTAAGCCCATAACTTTCCCGACATATCTAAATACAGAGAATGATTCAATTAATATCGGCTTCTAGTGTAGAGTAACATTACATGAAGTTCAAACTTGCATGCCATAACTGTACTTGATGTACAAAGAATGCCAGCACAAACAGGTCAATATTCATTCCTTTGGACCTACTGTAGGTCCAAATGAATGAATATACGTGATTGAGTGGTAAAGAAAGCATCCAGTAATGGCCTCATTCTAACAGAATGCCACTGGTCTGGGTGCAGTACTGCGGATGTTTGCGTTTCAGCAGCGTCTGAGTGATACACCTGCAGCCAGTGGAGTCAAGAGTTCAGTAAGAACACCTAATCTGCACATTTTTCTGGGTCAATGATCCAGGGGGACACAGGACAACTGACAAGTAGAAATTCTAGAACAATCCCAGGAGTAACTGCCTTCATTCCTACACTAGTCCACCATTATGCTGACTAAAGTATATTGTGCACTTGAATGCTAACAAGGCTGACAATGCCGTGCTTCTTTGCTGTAGTTCTTGTGTTTTCAGTCTGTGTGTCTCACTGTGATCAGGGTCTAAAGCTTATAAACTGCTTTGAAAGTTTAATAAAATTGTTGTTTTTTTTAACCTCTGAACTGCTAGTATGACTTTACCGGCTGGTTCACACGGGCAGCTGCCCCGCGTTTACCTCCTGCATTCGGGACTCGTTGTTAATCGTTCCCATTCAAGTGAATGGGAGTGTTTGTACCGGGCTTTTACCGGCGTTTGTTCAGATCCCGATTTCCCTGGCGTTGGCGGTGACCCTGGACGCTACATGTAGCATCCTGGGAAGGTTAACCGCTGCGGCTAATGTTCCCCTGTGGGGGAGAAAAACGCTGACTGCAACTGAACGCCACTGAAAGCTCTAACGCGACGCTGCCGCAACACCGCCGAATGCAACGCCTCTGAAAACCGAGCAAACGCCCGTGTGAACCAGCCCTAAATGACTTGCCGAAAGATATTTCTACAGCTCTTGTAGTGTTAATAAAGATAGGCAAGTTCTTCAAAGCAGAATCTATTGTTTTAAAAGGCCACATTTTCTGGATTTGTCAGTCAAGCTGTTTCACTTATCTTTGCAATTTTTGTATTTCTGACTAAAGATGTAATCACTACTGAGAAGCTTTGCTGCTGTTAACTTCTTCAAAATACATGAATAGGTGCTGTACAAATTACAAATGTCATTCCTATTTAATGCCCAACCTAATGACCTATCGTGTATTCTCCTTTGAAGCACACCTGAACTGAGAAAGACATAGAAGCTCGCATATTTCCTTTAAAAAAATGCAGATTGCCTGGCTGTCCTGCTGAGCCTCTACCACCTAATGCTTTTAGCCACAGACACTGAACAAGCATAGAGTTAAGGCATTTCTGACTGAAACACACACCTGAAACAAGCATGCAGCTAATCCAGTCAGACTTCAGACACTATTGCAGCTAAAGAGTGCAACAGGACTTCCAGTCAACTAGCATTATTTAAAAGAAGATAAATATGGCAGCCTTCAGATCCTTCTCTGCTTTGTTAATAAAAATGAAGGGCAGCATGCCCAAGCCATGGTGTAGCAACTGACTGCAGCGGCAGGGAGAAAAAGCACCACATGCTAGCTGCTTCTATAGGTCTTTTAAGCTTAGCTAAACATCATGTGAAATTAACTTCTTGGCGACTGATGGGCGTGCACGCGGCGCAAGCCCCAGGACCACCTAAAGCAGATTGGCATAAAGTCCTGGGGCGGGGATTTGCAGGACATCGTGCGTGCCGATGCAGGAGCATCTCCGCTTGAGCAACCAACAGAGAGCTCTGTTGTTGGGCAGAAAGGGGGGGGGGGGGGGGGGGAGATCACTGGTGTTCAGAGTTGTGCTGCCCTGCAGCAAGGCCTTAAAGCTGCAGTGGCCTATTTTGTTAAAAATGGCCTGCTTTTTAGGGGGATTTAAGCCCATGGTCCTTAAGTGGTTAAAGAAAAACTATATGTTAATGGTTCACACAGAGTGCATAAAGATATCTCACAAAGTGAACTGTAATCTATACCAGTTCTAAATACCACCAATACACATATTTTATGACATAAAGGCATCATAAACATATTTCAGTGCTCAATACAAGGTCTTCTTACTGTAAAGTTAAGGCAGAAAGTTTCCTCAACATCTTCTCCAGAATAGTCTAGGAGTTGTTGTAGGCTCCTACAGAAACAGTGAAGTGAGTCTCACGCAAACTTAATTCATACCCCCATTTTCAGCACCAAACTAAAATGCATTAGCTATGCTGTAAGTTGAAGTGTAGCTCCACATTATTATACACTGGTGAATTTGTCCCCCACATGCTGCCTTATAATATGATGTAATTTGTCGCAATTTCTAGCTTGTTTTTCTAAGTAAATCTTGTCGCCTATGGGGTTTCCAGGAACACAACCAGGTGCTGTGTACTTCTGACAGCAATATGTAGATAGCAAATATTTCAGTACTTCACTTACTGGGGCTGGATCTATACACAAGTATATGCATATAGATGTGGCTCAAGAGCAAGTCTTCATACAAACATCCTGTAATATGTTCAGTATGGCTTTTACAAGTATGGAGCACCTGCACAGGTTTAAAGGCAGGCCGTTTGATTTACTTTGACTACAATCAAGCATATAACGATTTTTAAGGAAGCACTGGGGTGAGAATCTTTCCAGTGTATTTTACACTAAATGTACTAAACTATGTCAGTGCAGCTGAGGCCATCTGGGTCTTGTGCGGCCAAATATCCATGCTTTGGAAGCACCTCACACTATTTTCTATAGCACTATCTCAGTAATCAGAGGGGGAGGTATAACTCATCTATTACCTCTAGCACTACCCACCATAACCAGAGGGGGAGGTATAACTCATCTATTACCTCTAGCTAGCACTATCACAGTAACCAAAGGGGGAGGTATAACATTGATTACCTCTAGCACTACCACAGCAACCAGAGGGGGAGGTATAACATTTATTACCTCTAGCACTACTCACAATAACCAGAGGGGGAGGTATAACTCATCTATTACCTCTAGCACTACCCACCATAACCAGAGGGGGAGGTATAACTCATCTATTACCTCTAGCACTATCACAGTAACCAGAGGAGGAGGTATAACATCTATTACCTCTAGCACTATCACAGTAACCAGAGAGAGGGGGTATACATCATCTATTACCTCTAGCACTACCCACCATAACTAGAGGGGGATGTTTATGTCCTCAATTTACCTTTATGAACAGCACTTTTACAGCGATCTGTTTGTGCATTTACCTTCCTTCTGTTGGTGACAACTCCTTGAGGTCATCCAAGGTAGCTGGAACATTCAACAGTTTCTTATATAGTGCCAGTGGAAAATGGAGATCAACTACTGTGAAATTGTAGATTGCTAAACCACACATGATGCCGATTAAGTGGAACCAGTTGTGCTCTACAAAACACTAGAGGTAAAAAAGTACACTAAGTAAAAGTGGGAGAAAGAACAATAGCAAGCAACCTAATGTAGCAAATAGATGTATGATGTACATATTTAGTCCCATATGTGCTTCGGTTCCTGTTCTTTCTTTTCTACTGCCTCAGCATCCTCCCCCTAGGTATATCCTTAGTAATTGAGCTAGAGACAGGCTGACCAATCACTGAGGTCACAATGTGGCTGCATCAGTGACTTGGCTACTCTATCTTTTCCAGATAAGTTTCAACATTTGGACTGCAACAAACTGGACTAGAGCTAACAGAAGGAGCAGTAGAGGAATTGGGTAAATAGTACAGAGTGGCTTTAACGTCTTCTCTGTCTGCAGCACAAGTAATTCCCAATATCTTTGAAAAGTGATTGGTGTAAACCCTGAATTACCATATTCCTTAAAAAACTGGCACGATTACTTTAATCTAGAAATGCAATTTAAACTCCTAGCCAAATTCACACACTTCAGAGTAAAACTACAACAGCAAGGGAGTGATCTAGTAAAGGAGATGTGAAGGAAGAACACAACTATAAATATGGATGGCCTTGTCCTTCCACCTGCCCTGGAATGTGAAAAGGATCTCTGCCAGCAAAAACATGGGTAGAGTTTTTTTCAAAGCAAGTGGTTTCGGTGCACGGCACTCATCGTCAAAACTAGGCACCTCCATAGCAGTAATGTTATACTGCGCATGGATCGTAAGGATAATTCAGGGTTCCGGTGACTGCCGGACCCTAAATTACATCTCCCTCCGAGTTGCGACAACTCTGAGGGGGAATAGTTTTTAACATCGCCGGGTATTTGAGCGGCAGCATGACGGGTGAGCAGTCACTCGATTCACCCTGCGCTGAGTTCACCGGCGGCGTACACATACGTATACTTTTTGGAGGGCTTACAGCTTGATTTGGAAACTATAGCTTGGCTGTATGCTAGGCATCCTATGGATCAGAAATATTAGTAGCCCTGTCTCCATCTACGTCATGAAAGCCTGGCAGAACATTTTTCTGCAAGTCTGGCCACTTAGGCTCACTGAAAGAGAACTATTTATTTTGGAAAGTGACTTTAATAACTGCTGAATCTGTTACTCTGACAGTAACAAGAGATGACATGAGGTCAGCCAGCCAAAATAAAACACTCTGTTAACTTATGTTAGGCTGTACTGCTTAATCACTTACAATGTCGGAGAACCAGAGCAGATTGGATTCTGGGTAGACTGTGAACATTCCATAGATGGGGTTCAGAAGTTCCTTAAGAAGCAACAGAAAGAATTCTTTACTGACTCCTCCATCATCCACTGCTTCTTCACCGTCAAAAATCACCTGCAGGACCAAATTCATGGCTTAGTTAGTCATTATAGGTGCAGAAAGATGAACAAATGTAAAAGGATTGGCAAGCAATGATGACACTTTCAAAACAAATAGTAAAAGGTGAAAAATTCCTTTCTCTATCCAAAAGGTGCAATTGGTGGCAACTCTCTATTGTGGTCACCACTAAAGAACTCTGCAACTTTTTATAACACAGGACACATTTTCAACTTATGGCTGTCTATGTGGAATGAAGAAATAACTTTGCAGTGGAGTCACTGCAACACTAAACTGGCTTAATCCAACACTCACCTGCCCTTGCTGACCTCTTCCTTTTGAGAATGCCATTTTGCTTCCTGTAATGCTGATTCTGTAGTTAAAATATTTTAAGGAACTCAGCAGGTAAGCCTTCAGAAAGGTTGAACACCTGATGTGCATATTTGTTCCAGGATTTAAACTCAGCAATTCACAAGCAATAAGACAGTGGCCCATATTCTCTTTTTCACCTGAGCATTCTCCAAGGTGAACTTGTCAATAAAATGCCTTTTGAACCACCAGCAAGCAAATAAATACTCAAAATAATGTTGGTAGCACTTTTTTTTGTTACTTTTTTCTATTGTAAAGTGCTAAAAGTTATTATAAATCAAAGTGCCGAGTGCCCAAACTGCGACCTAACATCGACTTTTTTATCTCCAAATGCCACTGGGGGGGGGGGGGGGGGGGGGTGTCGCGGCGCGCACAGTGCGCCGCGTCGGACAATGGGCGTGGCCATGATATTGTATGGGCGGAGCTAACATAATGATGTAACAGCGAGGCATAAGAAAGCAGTGTTTTCCGCCATGATGTGGTGAAACGAGGATTCGCATCATGGGTGTGCAGAAACTGTATGATGCTATTTATGCCCGCCGTAACCCCAAGGCAGCAAATATAGCCAACTATGACCATTAAGGGCTCATTCACACTATTTGCTGCATTGTCAGTTTTGACGCAACGCACATAATGTAAGATTCATATGGTAACATGAAAGTCAATAGACTTCCATGTTACCATTCACACTACAGGTGTGCGTTCCCATGCGTTACGTTGTAACGCATCTGGGAACATTTTAACGCACAACGCATACGTTTCCCCGATGGGTACAGCTGCCGACGTCCATGCTTTAGCGCACCACAACGTGCATTCCGTGCGATCACTGTGCGTTGGCAGCACATGCATGAAATCGCATTCGTGCATATGTTCTGTAGTGTGAATGAGCCCTTAATAATAAATGCAGCAAGTTACCCCAGACACCAGAAAATAAACGCAATGTGTGCAACATTTCAGCAGAAAATAATGCAATGTGGGCCACATTGCACCAGCAAACAAACGCAGTGGGCCACATTGCACCAGAAAATAAACGCAGTGGGCAGCATTTCACCAGAAAACAAGCTCAGTGGGCCACATTTCACCAGAAAACAAGCGCAGTGGGCCACATTTCACCAGAAAACAAACGCAGAGGGTAGCATTTCACCAGCAAACAAACGCAGTGGGCCACATTTCACCAGCAAACAAACGCAGTGAGCCATATTTCACCAGAAAACAAACGCAGAGGGTAGCATTTCACCAGCAAACAAACGCAGTGGGCCACATTTCACTAGAAAACAAACGCAGTGGGCCACATTTCACCAGAAAACAAACGCAGAGGGTAGCATTTCACCAGCAAACAAACGCAGTGGGCCACATTTCACCAGCAAACAAACGCAGTGAGCCATATTTCACCAGAAAACAAACGCAGAGGGTAGCATTTCACCAGCAAACAAACGCAGTGGGCCACATTTCACCAGAAAACAAACGCAGAGGGTAGCATTTCACCAGAAAACAAACGCAGTGGGCCACATTTCACCAGCAAACAAACGCAGTGGGCCACATTTCACCAGAAAACAACCGCAGAGGGTAGCATTTCACCAGCAAACAAACGCAGTGGGCCACATTGCACCAGAAAATAAACGCAGTGGGCAGCATTTCACCTGAAAACAAACAGCGGGCAGCATTTCACTAGAAAACAAACAGTGGGCCACATTTCACCAGAAAACAAACGCAGTGGGCCACATTTCACCAGAAAACAAATGCAGAGGGTAGCATTTCACCAGCAAACAAACGCAGTGGGCCACATTTCACCAGCAAACAAACACAGTGAGCAGCATGTCACAGGACATAAACACAATGTGACAAAACATTTTACCAGAAAATAACACAGTGGGCCGCATTTTACCTGAAAAAAAAAAAGTAATGTACTCACCTGACAGAAGTCTTCTCTCTCGGCTGGGCTCTGGCGTGCATCTCCCCCGGACGTTCCTCTTGCAGTCTCCCGCGCTGCCGCTGACAGGCAGAGTGCAGGGCTACGGGAAGATAGTGCCCGAAGCCCTGTACTGGAGACACAAATAGTCTCCAGTACAGGGCTTCGGCAGCCATCTTGCCGTAGCCCTGGTCTGCCTCCCGGGAGACTGCGGGGCTGCGGGATATGAACTGGTAGACGCTGCGGCCAGTTCATAAGCAGCGGTGGCGTGCCAGCAGATTAGGCTACGCATGCCGGGTCCGGCACGCGTGCCATAGGTTCGCCACCGCTGCTCCATATCATCCAACAGAAAAAAAAAAATCTTTCTGATTAGTTTGGGCCACCCCTCCACTGTTCTTTGTACTAAAATAATACTGATATTTGCACTCTCTTTGCTTTGAAGGCCACTGTAAGAACATCCAGATAGAATTCCTACCTTCAGAGGCTTCTTCAGGTCTATGTCGGAGTGGATACTCAGTTCTCTCAAGGCGTCGGCAACCAAGCTTGACCTCCTTACATGCAGCACCAGAAAGGGGTTCTTAGCCAAAACAGGCTCCAGAGAAAGCAGTGTAAATACATTTTGTAGGTTGGCTCCATTTACTGCCACCTATTTATACAAGCAAGAAGATAAAGGTGAATTAATACCAAAAGATCTTGTTATTTTCTAACATCTTCTAATAAGTAAAGGCCATATTCTGCAAGGCCAGCTCTATGTATTGTAGCAAACACTGATGTGCCTTATTTCCTTGTTTTTACATCCAAGCACTGCAGGGATTTCCCCAAAGGAAATACTAAATGGAAGTGAAAGCTTGCTAAAGCCACTTGCCAAGTCCAAGGCAAGCAAGAAGAGAATTAAAGCTTCCTACTTTATTCAGTATAATTGGGATCTGTTAGCGTGTTCTAGGTCAAAGAATATATGAAATCTTAGGTTATCAATATATGGTACCTGAACCCTAGGGTGTACTTAAGATGGCCTCACGGGATATTTAAACTTGTCGAAGGCAGTCAGTCATAGTAAGATTTGAGGTAAAAAAAAGAAAGAAAATATAAATCAACCTTAATATGTATGTATAGTTAATTAAAAACATCAAGGGATGTGTGAAAAGCATTTACACACAACTATGGAGTACTCCTAACAAATATATGTGTCAGGTAGTACACAAGCTATTACCCACAACAGGCTCTACTAAACTAAAGGGTCCCCTCAGAGATGGATTACACAATTATGGACTTCCTACCTCACTAGTGTCTGGGCTCTGTATTGTTACAGAGACAAGGGGGTGATGGCACCAAAACGCCTGACAAAAAAAGAGGATTGGGACAAACACAGAAGTGAACTGGGGTGGAAGGGGCATGGCTAAGGTTCTTAACCAGGAAGTCTAGCTAAACGACTGGACTTACCAGGGCTCAGTAACACATCATTAGTGAACAACAGTCTCTGCCAATGATATGGCTAGGCTGTACAGTATAATGGCATGTACAACTCTACAGAATGGCATAAACTTAGTATCATGACAAAAAAAATCTTACCTTTTAAAAGTAAATATTATTTGTGTTAAATTATTACAATATCTCAAATGCAACCCTTGTCTAATCCTCATAGGGATTGAGCTGTGGCTGATGATCCTAATTTTGTTTTCTATATAAACCGGTGCATTTATAAATGTGAAAAAACATGCGTTATGCCTCCTGATAAGTGATTACATGGAAAACAATTGCCCTATGTGTACCTGCATGTTGCTGATGTGTCACTGAATAAAGCAAGTTTTAGAGAAAGTATTGCTCATGCTACAAAATCATCCACAAAATGAAAATCGCCTATAGAAGGTGCAGAAATATAGCGAGAATTTCAAAGTAAAAGCCAGGAACAGCTTCCTAACAGTTACAAGCTGTACTGCAAGGTCAAGGTGTCATGGTCCATCAATTTGTGAGTGATGGTATGAGGAGAATGCCTTTTGGAGAGAGAAGACGAAACTGGAACTTTTTGGCAAGTCATGTCAACTTTATGCCCGTAGACACAAAAAAGCTTTTAAATAAAAGAACACTATACCTAATGTGAAACATGGAGGGGGCTTGGTTGTGTTTTGGGGCTTCTTTGCTGCATCTTCTGTAGGGTGGCTGAAGTCTGTGCAAGGAGCAGTAAAATATTAAGACATACCAGGGCGAAACATGGTGCCCATGCAAACTGCTCAGTTGCAGGTAATGGATCCTCAAAGATGCTAGAGACCCAAAAACACAACTAAAAGCACCAAAGATTTGCTAAGAACAAAACATTGGAATATTCTGAAGAGGCTTCTATGAGTCCAAGCATGAATCCTATTTAACAACTATAGATAGAATTGAAAGGTGCAGTCTTGGGAGGACACCCTACAACCCAACACAGCTCAGGAGGAGTGCGCTAAACTTTTAGTAGTCAAGTGAAGAAGTCTGTAAAGGTTCTGTAGCAAAGTGCAAAGTAAAGGGTCTGATCATTTCTGCCCATGCAATTTTCATTTGTTTTATATTTGAAATACTCTGCTTAATCAAAACTCTAAAGCAAAATTAAGGAATAACAAGGAATATACAATTATGAGTTACTTTTGTCAAATTCACATTATACCAGAAACTATAGTGGCTGCTTCTTTTTCATGAAGGGTACCAACATAATGGTCCATATTGGTAAATGCAGACATTACAGGCAGTGTACCTGCATCTGTAGCTCTGCGTCAGTCTGCAGCATCTTGGTCTTGGCTTGGGCATCAAACACAAATGGATAAGAACAGAGTGTCACTGATTCCTATGAAAAGGCACAAAGTAACGCAAACAGTCAGAAACACAGGTAAAAGGTTTATCAAATTCATAGTGTGAGGAATTTTCACAGCAAACCAGAGTAGTAAATATCGTAGGTAGCTGTTAAACTGAAAAATGTGACTCTAGATTTGGACAAAAAAAAGGTAAGGTTTAAACCACTCAGTTTTTTATATTTCTTTGTGCAATGGGCCCTGAGGTTTCTATCATACTAACACAGATGTAAAAACCTTATTAATGGTTAGAACTTTTATCCTGCTATACTACTAAAATAAAGTGTTATCCTTGTCTGCACTGCCAATGGAGAGATGCCCTCAATTTCAGTCACAACACCGGCAACAGGAGAGAAAGTGAATCACTCTAGCTAATCTCACTAGTTGAAGCATAAAGCAATAAACTATAAAGAACCTAATGCTTCTCCTTTGGACAGAGTTCATGCTACAGTCATGCCAATGGTTTGCGTAGGTACATCAAACGCAAATGGAACACATTGGTGAAATTCATAGGATAAATAGGCTTCATATACTGAATTGCTATAATACTTGAAATCTGGGTTCACTTGTCACAGCAAAGAATAGGCAGTGCAGGTGGGTAGATGACCTGAGCAAGTTGGATGCAGATATGTAGGCACTGGAATTTGTAAGATAGGTGGGCAAAGCTACATCATTTATATGAGCTATGGGTATTCTGCTACAATTGTAACCGAAAAGTAGCTTTTAGGCTAGATAGGGGTTAATTTGGGTACCAAAATGTGGTTATTGCACACCCAAAATGCCACGGGACTAAAGAGTCTGACCAATGGGGTTTGAATTGGTGTTTGGTGAATGTAAGTTAAGGTTAGGATAACATAAATTTAGAGTTGTCTGAAGGGATAACTGTCAGGAAAACAAAGAAGGCAAGGCATCAAAAAGAGGTTCATTTTAAGTGTGTAGTTATGCAAGGTTTCTTGTACAATGCAAACAGTTCAATGCATGTATTCCATAATGTACTGCTGTGCTTTTTCTATTGCTGTGCTTTGTAACGTACTTAAAGAGAACCTGTACTGAGTAAAAATATTTAAAATAAACACATGAGGTAACTTTAAATGAACATTACATAGTTACCTTGCCATCTGTTCCTTTCAGAAGCTCACCATTTTCTTCTGACAATAATCCCTTCCAGTTCTGACAATATTTTGTCAGATCTGAAATATATCAGTTGCTGTCAGTAAAATATCAGTTGCTGTCAGTTACAGTGGTGTGAAAAACTATTTGCCCCCTTCCTGATTTCTTATTCTTTTGCATGTTTGTCACACTTAAAGAGAACCTGTACTGAGTAAAAATATTTAAAATAAACACATGAGGTAACTTTAAATGAACATTACATAGTTACCTTGCCATCAGTTCCTCTCAGAAGCTCACCATTTCTTCTGACAATGATCCCTTCCAGTTCTGACAACATTTTGTCAGATCTGAAATATATCAGTTGCTGCCAGTAAAAGATCAGTTGCTGTCAGTTATAGCTGAGAGGAAAACTTCTGTACCAGGTAATGTCCATGTTTCCCTATGGCTCAAGTGGGCGATGTTACAGTTTAACTGTGTGCTAACCAGAAAGTTGTTAGGGGTAATGGCCATTTTCAAAATGGACGACGGAAAATTCCCTTGATCACAGTGGACAAACAGGACACGGGACAGGAGAAAGACACTGAGGAGTAGACTACATGGAAGGTAAGTATGACTTGTGTATGCTTATTTTGACTTTTAATGTTCAGTTCAGGTTTTCTTTAAATGTTTCTGCTCATCAAAAACCATTAACTATTAGTCAAAGATAACATAATTGAACACAAAATGCAGTTTTAAATGATGGTTTTTATTATTTAGTGAGGAAAAAAAAACTTAAAACCTACATGGCCCTGTGTGAAAAAGTGATTGCCCCCCCTTGTTCAAAAATAACTTAACTGTGGTTTATCACACCTGAGTTCAATTTCTGTAGTCACCCCCAGGCCCGATTACTGCCACATCTGTTTCAATCAAGAAATCACTTAAATAGGAGCTATCTGACACAGAGAAGTAGAACAAAAGCACCTCAAAAGCTAGACATCATGCCAAGATCCAAAGAAATTCAGGAACAAATGAGAACAAAAGTACTGTAACTGAGATCTATCAGTCTGGTAAAGGCTATAAAGCCATTTCTAAAGCTTTGGGACTCCAGTGAACCGCAGTGAGAGCCATTATCCACAAATGGCAAAAACATGGAACAGTGATGAACCTTCCCACGAGTGGCTGGCCGACCAAAATTAGCCCAAGAGCGCAGAGAAAACTCATCCGAGAGGCCACAAAAGGCCCCAGGACAACATCTAAAGAACTGCAGGCCTCACTTGCCTCAATTAAGGTCAGTGTTCACAACTCCACCATAAGAAAGAGACTGGGCGAAAATGGCCTACATGGCAGATATCCAAGGCGCAAACCACTTTTAAGCAAAAAGAACATTAAGGCTTGTCTCAATTTTGCTAAAAAAATCTCAATGATTGCCAAGACTTGTGGGAAAATACCTTGTGGACCGTCGAGACAAAAGTTGAACTTTTTGGAAGGTGCGTGTCCTGTTAAATCTGTCGTAGAAGTAACACAGCATTTCAGCAAAAGAACATCATACCAACAGTAAAATATGGTGGTCTGGGGTTGTTTTGCTGCTTCAGGACCTGGAAGGCTTGCTGTGATAGATGGAACCATGAATTCTACTGTCTACCAAAAAATCCTGAAGGAGAATGTCCGGCCATCTGGTCGTCAACTCAAGCTGAAGCGATCTTGGGTGCTGCAGCAGGACAATGACCCAAAAGACACCAGCAAATCCACCTCTGAATGGCTGAAGAAAAACAAAATGAAGACTTTGGAGTGGCCTAGTCAAAGCCCTGACCTGAATCTTATTGAGATGTTGTGGCATGACCTTAAAAAGGCAGTTCATGCTAGAAAACCCTCAAATAAAGCTGAATTACAACAATTCTGCAAAGATGAGTGGGCCAAAATTCCTCCAGAACGCTGTAAAAGACTTGTTGCAAGTTATCGCAAACGCTTGATTGCAGTTATTGCTGCTAAGGGTGGCCCAACCAGTTATTAGGTTCAGGGGGCAATTTCTTTTTCACACAGGGCCATGTAGGTTTTGAGTTTTTTTTCTCACTAAATAATAAAAACCATCATTTAAAACTGCATTTTGTGTTCAATTATGTTGTCTTTAACTAATGGTTAACGGTTTTTGATGAGCAGAAACATTTAAGTGTGACAAACATGCAAAAGAATAAGAAATCAGGAAGGGGGCAAATAGTTTTTCACACCACTGTATAGCTGAGAGGAAAACTGATGTACCAGGTAATGTCCATGTTTCCCTATGGTTCAAGTGGGCGATGTTACAGTTTAACTGTGTGCTGACCAGAAAGCTGTTATGGGTAATGGCCATTTTCAAAATGGAGGACGGAAAATTCCTTTGATCACAGTGAACAAACAGGACGCGAGAGAGGAGAAAGACACTGAGGAGTAGACTACATGGAAGGTAAGTATGACTTGTGTATGCTTATTTTGACTTTTAATTTTCAGTTCAGGTTTTCTTTAAGAAGACAGCAATGTTAGAACTACTTATTAACCATTTAAGGACAATGCTAATTGAAATCTACGCCCTGTTTTGATGCTGGTTTGGCTGGCAGGGTGTAAATTTCAACTCACCGACGCTGCACACTCTCGACGATTGCCTCACTATCTTCCTGCTGCAGCTAACTCGTCCTGCCTTCTATATAACGACAGAGCCCTGTGAGCAGGTCAGGTGCCAATTTAATTGGCTCCCGACCCTATCAATGTAAGCAACTCCCATTTGCTTCAATTGATAGAAACATCCAATGAAAGTGGCTCCTGACCGGCTCACAGGAACTCTAAGTCAGAGGCAGCAAAGTGGGTGGCTGAGGTTCCCAATGTGCTGCATGGTTCGCGGGTACATACGGCAATTCGTCGGTATCCCTCCGTTTCTTGTACCAGTGGTCTCTGGTCCTTAAGGTGGCAGAGTCCGTTGGTACTTAAGTGGTTAAAAATGCATAGCCTACACAAAAATATATGCAGCGGTGCCATTGAGGCGCTCGCTAATAATACAATCTCAATACAATGACACTTATGTGTACTATGAGGGACTATATAAAGTATCTGTTAACCCTCCTACTGCATAGATTTGGTGAGACTATACAATCAAGATGATACCATTAGCATGCACCTTTACACAGATCTCCACATTTCCTCAAACCAAAACTGGAAACTAAAGTTGCCCACCAATGATACAATCTTGATTGCACAATCTTACCAAATCTATGTTAAGTATTCCCTCATATTACATAGAGGGAGTATGATTGTACAATCAAGATTGTATCACTATTGGGTACTTTTAGTGCATTACACATACATTGTGTGATCTATTCAAATGGCAATATAACATACACAGTGTAAAGGGGCCTTAAAGGATAATTAAGGATAAAGAATAAAGAATAAAGAATAATTTATGTGGAGGTAAATTTTTGCGGCTCAGTTGGGGATCGTCAAATCATTGGAGATAAAAGATGAACAAGTAGAACAATCTGTTATAATAGCATCACATGGCCAAAGTTACAAATCCTGTGAAATGAGTGTGTGTGTGTGTATATTACACACATACACCGTACAGACCAAAAATTTGGACACACCTCATTCAAAGAGCTTTCTTTATTTTCATGGCTATGAACATTGTAGATTCACACTGAAGGCATCCAAATTATGAATTAACACATGTGGAAGTATAGTACATAACCAAAAAGTGTGAAACAACTGAAAATATGTCATATTCTAGGTTCTTCAAAGTAGCCACCTTTTGCTTTGATTACTGCTTTGCACACTCTTGGCATTCTCTTGATGATCACCTGAAATGGTCTTTCAACAGTCTTGAAGGAGTTCCCAGAGATGCTTAGCACTTGTTGGCCCTTTTTGGTCCTTCATAGTTTGGATGCCTTCAGTGTGAATCTACAATGTTCATAGTCATGAAAATAAAGAAAACTCCTTGAATGAGAAGGTGTGACCAAACTTTTGGTCTGTACTATATATATATATATATATATATATATATATATATATATATATATATATATATATATATATATATATATATATATATATATATATATACACACACACACACACACACACACACACACACACACACGTATGTATGTATGTATGTATGTATGTATGTATGTATGTATGTATGTATGTATGTATGTATGTATGTATCTACACACACACACACACACACAGTAAGTTAGCTGATGTGAGGTTTGCCGGTCCTCCGTAGAATGCGTAAGGACTGAGCAGCTTGTGGTTTTCTCGACGAAGCTGGAATTTACTTTGAACTGAAACAAGAATTGGCATTGGTTGCTTTTGGCAAATGGTCAGTCTTGCGCCAGCTGTCTCTGCACCAGTCTTGTCAAAGCAGCTACAGGATTTCCTATTCAAATGTACAACCTGTGAATAGTGTGAGGTTCACAACCAGAATTACTACACTGTGTGTAAGATGTAATGCTATTGATCAGATGCTTGCAGTATAAAATCCCCTATGTGTTTTAGAGCCTAGTTTCTCAACATGCGGTACGCGTACCCCAGGGGGTACTTCTGATGGTTCCAGGGGGTACTTCTGATGGTTCCAGGGGGTACTCAGGCTTGATATACTTAACCAAGAGTAACAAATTTTGAGTTTTAGAAAATTATAAATCCTATATAAACACCAAATTAGTATTTTTTTCTAATTAAAAGCAACAGTAAATGCTTGGTAATTGTTTAGAACCAAATATCATGTACTGCGATTAAATATGTATTTGTTAAGGGGTACTTATGATAATATTTACTATGCCAGGGGGTACTTGGTGAGTACAGGGTTTTATAAGGGGTACATACCAATAAAATGTTGAGAAACACTGTTTTAGAGAACCATGGTTTAGTCAGGAGACCATAATACAGAGATTTCCTTTAGAGACATTCTAGAAAATCAATTTTGAGGGTTTAGTGTAACATTTTGCTTATGTTTCTGGAAGGCCACAGAGCAGCTCATCTGTTCTGTGTACAGACATTCAGATCGTGTAGGCTGGCAAAGAGGAAAACAAAACCCAGTCAGAACAGAGGGGACAGGTCACTGAAAAATACAATTTTGGCTCAAATTTCCAGTGCATGTGTGATGATGCCAGTGCAAGACACATAATCACATGCTCCTTTACGGACAATAGCCCTCCCACCCCCCCCCCCCCCCCCCCACCCACCCACACACGGTGGAGTCTAGAGTTAACTTTTGGTAGGCTATTTATAACAGGCTCTCAGCTCAGAGGGAACTCTCTTTCTCCTTTTTCAACTTTCCTATTTTGCTTCACGTCACTTATGCTGTAGTCCCTGTCTTAGTGTAACGTAGTTTAGACTGTTCTTAAAAGAAACCACAGTTATTCACAAGGACAAGCTCAAGAGCAATGTAACGCCATAAGATGAACTACATATTCTTGTTTTGCGAAAAGAACTGCTGATGTATACACCTGTATGACGGTATTTGCCAAATAACTTCCTTAAAGCCAGAGGCGTCTGAAGTCAACTTTGAGATATCTGCTAGGCTGTGGAGTGTCGAGCTACTAAGTGCAGCCATTAGGATTGCTGGTGCCAAAAAAGGTGGTAACCCCTAGCAATTATAAATTACATTTTAACACTTTGTAGGTAAGGAGAATGTGTGCTTTAACTGGGGTTTGGTGGTGCAAAAAAAAAATCAAAATACACATCATCCAACGTTTCTGTGTTGCCATTTGAGTCAAGGTGCATTTTTACCCAAATAGAATGTTTTTCTACATAGAAGTTCTGAACTCCTGAATCTCGTTCCTTAGTTTTTTGCCCAGGTCTGTGCACAAGAATTTCAGACCACCACAAATTGATTACATGCATACAGTAGACACTGGTGTTTAGGTTCTGGTGCATCTTTACCAAAATAGCACGTTTTACCTATTCTGCAGAACCAGCGGTACATTTTATAGCATTTATGCACATACCATATATACAGTGGTTTGCTGACTAAATAGAGTGCCCCTGTGTGTAATCTAATGTCAGTACAAATACAGCTGCTCTGTGACGGCCTCAGAGGTTGTCTAAGAGAATATTGGGAGCAACAACACCAAGCAGTCCAAAGAACACACCAGACAGGTCAGGGATAAAGTTACTGAGAAATTTAAAGCAGGCTTAGGCTACAAAAAGATTTCCAAAGCCTTGAACATCCCACGGAGCACTGTTCAAGCGATCATTCAGAAATGGAATGAGTATAGCACAACTGTAAACCTACCAAGACAAGGCCATCCACCTAAACTCACAGGCTGTACAAGGAGAGACTTGATCAGAAATGCAGTCAAGAGGCCCATTTTGACTCTGGACGAGCTGCAGAGATCTACAGCTCAGGTGGGGGAATCTGTCCATAGAACAACTATTAGTTGTGCACTGAACAAAGTTGGCCTTTATGGAAGAGTGGCAAGAAGAAATGCAATGTTAACAGAAAAGCATAAAGATAAAAAATAATCCACTGCGTGCTTCCACACCTAAAACCAGATCATATATATAGTGTAATCCTGTTTCGGCTATTATTACATGTAACACACATATCCACTGTGCACGTGAAAACTGAGTGTCTACTCGTGATCCCACCACCTCTAGTAAAAGAGCGGCTCACCAGATTGTAGCCACCAGATCAGGGTGGGGTACTCGTTCAATATATGGTACATTAGGTGCGTCAATGATCCATATGCAATTTTCCAAATGGTTAGTTTCTTTTATTCCTCAATAAAACACATAAAACTTTCATTGCGCAATATATAAAGATAAATAAAACCACACTGCGCTCCTCGCGCCCTCCATACACTTACAAGCTCCCCTTAGGGGTCAGTAGCATGTCACAGCGGCAAGTCTGCTGGGCCTGGTGTGCCTCTCGAGTCCGTGCGCGGCGTCCCGCTCGGTCCCCTCACGGCGTTCACCTCACCCGAACTTCCGCATACAGCATCAGCATCAGGCGTACTGGCTCCGCCCTACGCGTTTCGTCACAATGACTCATCAGGGGCTAGCGTTGCCAGTACGCCAGCCGCATATGTAGTGTCTATCCCGTGACGTCAGCGCCTCCTTCCGCATAGCGCTGCCCTGAGGCTCACCACTGTCACTTGCCATTACAAACAAACATATATATAAAACTTAAAATTCCTATCTACTCTAATACAGGACCCACTCCTAATTTGACTAAACATATCCCCCCATTCAGTGTATAAATATATATGTTCTAGCATCGCTGGGCTGCGCATGCTCAATGGCAGCCCATTCACATCCACAGTGCCATCTTGTGGTAATACTCCAACCACATAAGTAGTGTCACTACAAGCTCCACATATATATATATATATAAAAAATTTTTTGTTAAAATACCTGTCTATTCTAATACAGGACCCACTCCTAATTTACCTAGGCATATTCCCCCATCGGTATGGCATAATTGTCTGTTAAACAAGGTGTGTATGAGGATCTGCAGATATCATAGACTATGAATGCATTTTGCAGAAACGGATCTTTTGCAGGAACAGATCTTTTGCAGGAACAGATCTTTTGCAGATATTGATCTTTTGAACGTGTTCAGCATCTTGCAAAGATTTTTATCTGATGGGGAGTTCAGCTCCATAGAATAGACTGTGTAGGTATGGCTCTCATACTCCATGGAAGGGGGTAAAATTGGTCTGTAATCTTTCATTTTCCAAAGACTATGGTCTGATGTGTGTATGAGCCTTTAGGAAAATGAAAGATCTCAGACCAATTTTACCCCCTTCCATGTAGTATGAGAGCCATACCTACACAGTCTATTCTATGGAGCTGAACTCCCCATCAGACAGAAATCTTTGCAAGATGCTGCACACAAAAGATGCTGTACACATTCAAAAGATCAGTATCTGCAAAAGATCTGTTCCTGCAAAATGCATTCATAGTCTATGATATCTGCAGATCATCATACACACCTTGTTTAACAGACATTCATCTGCAGATCCGATCCACCAGGATGGATTTTCAGATCTGCAGATGATTATCTGATCTGCAGATGAATGTCAGTTAAACAAGGTGTGTATGATGATCTGCAGATCTCATAGACTATGAATGCAATTTGCAGGAACGGATCTGTGGCAGGAACAGATCTTTTGCAGATACTGATCTTTTGTGTCTGTACAGCATCTGTGTGTGCTGCATCTTGCAAAGATTTTTATCTGATGGGGAGTGCAGCTCCATGGAATAGACTGTGAAGGTATGACTCTCATACTACATGAAGGGTGGCAAGATTGGTCTGTGATCTTTCATTTTCCAAAGACTATAGTCTGATGTGTATATGAGCCTTAACGATCACTTGTTTGCAGGATACCTATGAATGTTTTCTCTCTGAAAAATGATGAATGATTGTTTTCCTGTTAGAGCAGTGAGTCCCTAATGCCTGGTACACACCAGATAGATGGGTTGAATCGATTTTCTGATCACTTATACAAAGTCGATTAGAAAAATGATCAGAAATCAGATTAGACCTGTCGGAAATAATCAATTCGAGCCCATCTATCTGATGGCAAATTGCATGGTGTGTACCAGGCATGAAGTAGCAGAGCGGCTTTCATCTCCCTCTCTGCTCTTCTGTAATCACAGATCTGTTGCATTTATTTTATAGTATTTATTGTACTCACTCTTTCACAGGTGTTTTTTTACTGTTTGCCAACACGGTACAAATATATATTTTTTTTAATTTTTAGTGTATGTTATTACTTTTGGTATACAAAACAGAATGTAACAATACAAAAGTATACAACAGTACATTTGCAATTATAATTATAGAGAAGTTGTCTATCTCATACTAGACTACTGCTGCCTTTAAAATGAGCCAGCAAGGGGTTAAGATTTAGCTTAGAAGGGGCTGCCATAAATCTCTCTAAGGAAAACAAACCTTTTCTTTCTGTTTAAAGAGAACCCGAGGTGGGTTTGAAGAATGTTATCTGCATACAGGGGTTGGATCTGCCTATACAGCCCAGCCTCAGTTGCTATCCCAAACCCCACTAAGGTCCCCCTGCACTCTGCAATCCCTCATAAATCACAGCCTCCCTGTGCAGGCTGTGTTTACATCTGTAGTGTCAGTCTCAGCTGCTCCCCTGCCTCCTGCATAGCTCCGGTCCCTGCCCCCGTCCCTTCCCTCCAATCAGCAGGGAGGGAAGGGATGCAGGCGGGGACTGGAGTTCTGCAGGAGGCGGGGAGAGCAGCAGACTGACACTATAGAGATAAACACAGCCAGCTCTGACAAGCTGTTTGTCAGCAGCGTGGCTGTGATTTATGAGGGATTGCAGAGTGCAGGGGGACCTTAGGGGGGTTTGGGATAGCAACAGAGGCTGGGCTGTATAGGCAGATCCAGCCTCTGTATGCAGATAATATTCTTCAAACCCACCTCGGGTTCTCTTTAAGATTTACAATCCAGGGGGGGGAGAGGAGAAGGAATGGCTCAAGTCATTAACAGAGTCTGACCAGCAATACATTGTCTAGCCCAGCTTGAGTTGTAAAGTGGAAATACTTCTGTTAAAATGTTTACTTTTACTGCATCAGAAATTGTGTCTACATTGTGATCCATGTTTCTCTCACCCCTGGCAATAAACTGAAGCTTGTATGTTCAGGAGATAGCACTGTCTCATTGCACACCACGAAGTAAGGAAAATACACGGAGCTCTGGAATTCTGACTGTGTGTGCAGCAAAGCTGGGGCGCTTCGGAGCAGAAGAAATGATTTATTTTGACATGCAGCCTCTTATCTCTCTCAGGTCCTGCCGCCCTTTTATCCTTCTGATTTTTTTCCGCCCTTGGCCGTGACCTTTGTGGCCTTTGCAGAAATCCGGCCCTGGCTCTTTTACTAGAGGTGGTGGGATCACGAGTGGACACTCAGTTTTCACGTGCACAGTGGATATGTGTGTTACATGTAAAAATAGCCGAAACAGGATTACACTATATATATGATCTGGTTTTAGGTGTGGAAGCGCGCAGTGGATTATTTTTTATCTTTGTCTCTACTCAGAGGATTTTTTACACAGCGCACTGACTGTATACCTACTAAGGATAAGGAGAAGGAAGCACTTATTGGAGTTACACTGTGGACTTGTGGTTTGTCATTTATACGACTTGTATTGAATAGGTGGCGCAGCATTTGATATTATTTTTATAACAGAAAGCATAAGAAGTCCCGTTTGCAGTTTGCCACAAGCCATGTGGGGGACACAGCAACCATGTGGAAGAAGGTGCTCTGGTCAGATGAGACCAAAATGGAACTTTTTGGCTAAAATGCAAAACTCTATGTCTGGCAGAAAACTAACACTGCACATCACTCTGAACACACCATCCCCACTGTCAAACATGGTGGTGGCAGCATCATGCTCTGGGGGTGCTTCTCTTCAGCAGGGACAGGGAAGCTGGTCAGAGTTGATGGGAAGATGGATGGAGCCAAATACAGGGCAAACTTGGAAGAAAACCTCTTGGAGACTGCAAAAGACTTGAGACTGGGGCAGAGGTTCACCTTTCAGCAGGACAATGACCCTAAACATAAATCCAGGGCAACAATGGAATGGTTTAAAACAAAACCTATCCATGTGTTAGAATGGCCCAGCCAAAGTCCAGATCTAAATCCAATCGAGAATCTGTGGCAAGATCTGAAAACTGCTGTTCACAAACGCTGTCCATCTAATCTGACTGAGCTGGAGCTGTTTTGCAAAGAAGAATGGGCAAGGATTTCTGTCTCTAGATGTGCAAAGCTGGTAGAGACATACCTTAAAAGACTGGCAGCTGTAATTGCAGCAAAAGGTAGTTCTACAAAGTATTTACTCAGGGGGCTGAATAATTATGCACACCCCACTTTGCAGTTATTGTTTTTTAAATGTTTGGAATCATGTATGATTTTTGTTCCACTTCTCATGTGTACACCACTTTGTATTGGTCTTTCACGTGGAATTCCAATAGAATTGATTCATGTTTGTGGCAGTAATGTGACAAAATGTGGAAAACTTCAAGGGGGCCGAATACTTTTGCAAACCACTGTACTTCAATCTAAATAGATGTCATGTATAAGTCATCCACAATATTTTATTTTCTTAAAGCGGTCTAACACCCAGCATTTCGACTTTGCTTTGAAAGATTCCTTACAGCTTAGAAATTATTATGCCAGATTTTTTTTAAGCAGAAATTCACTGAATGGGTTAAACATGACATTTTAGTGTTGCATTTAGCTAGAAATCCGCATCCGTGCTGAGGTTTAGATACAAATATATCATGTTTGGAATGCAAATAAACTTGTGAAAAGCCTATCTGGGAAGCCCTCTGTGCTCTTTAAGAGAGGCTTTTGTTTATTTGCATTCAAAACATGATACATTTGTATCTAAACCTCAGCATGGATGCGGATTTCTAGCTAAATGCAACACTAAAATGTCATGTTTAACCCATTCAGTGAATTTCTGCTTAAAAAAATCTGGCATAATAGTTTCTAAGCTGTAAGCAATCTTTTATCTTTTAAAGCAAAGTTGAAATGCTGGGTGTTAGACCACTTTAAGCTGGAATTTTTTTTAAAGAGTACAAGTCTATCCAGCAAAATTAATGGCTACACTTGGGGACCAGGATGGTTTAAAGGCTGCACAGCATAAAGTATTTTAGCCATTAACCCATCCTGGCCCCCAAATGCAGCCAATAACTCATCCAGACCCCCACATGCAGCCATTAACCTTCTATACTGTCCCCATGCCCCCTATCGGTGCTGCCAGTGTCTGTGCCCCCCAGCACCCCTTTTCAGTGTGCTCAGTGTCTGCGTCTTCCTGCTCCCCCTTTTATTGTGCCCACTGCCCAGCATCTGTACCCCCCTTTCATTGTGGCCAGTCCCCCTGCTCTCCCTCCATTGTGGCTGGCCAATGTGTCCTCCTGCTCCCCCTCCATTGTAGCTGGCCAATGTGTCCCCCTGCTCCCCTTCCATTGTGGCTGGCCAATGTGTCCCCCTGCTCCCCCTCCATTGTGGCTGGCCAATGTGTCCCCCTGCTCCCCTCCATTGTGGCTGGCCAATGTGTCCCCCTGCTCCCCCTCCATTGTGGCTGGCCAATGTGTCCCCCTGCTCCCCCTCCATTGTGGCTGGCCAATGTGTCCCCCTGCTCCTCCTCCATTGTGGCTGGCCAATGTGTCCCCCTGCTCCCCCTCCATTGTGGCTGGCCAATGTGTCCCCCTGCTCCTCCTCCATTGTGGCTGGCCAATGTGTCCCCCTGCTCCCCCTCCATTGTGGATGGCCAATGTGTCCCCCTGCTCCCCCTCCATTGTGGCCAGTCTTTTGTAACAAGCATACAATAATTTCCCACCCGAGCTGCAGTGGCCAGCGTGTTTTGATAAGTGTACCTATACACCCCGCCCCTACACTTTTATACTGTGAGTCAGTCCTACATTTCTTGACTTATAGTCGAGTACAGGTAGTCCCTGTTAAGGAACGAGATATGGACTGTAGGTTCGCTCCTCTTCTTTGCCCCCCTGTGCCTCCAGTGTCCCCCCATCTGTGTTACATCTGCCATCTGTACCTGCTTATACAAGTTTAAAAGTAAACAGTATGTAATCAGAGGAGATGTAAACATTCTTGCATACAAATGTGGACCAAAAGAGAAGAGATTTGGAAGTTGACAACAACTACATAGGAAAACATAGTATCCATGCAAAAATACAGCAACACTGTTGTTATTGTCCATGGTATTATAAGCGCAAGTACATTACATAATAAACAAAAGCAGAGATTAGAAATACCTGCAAAATGGTAGGATGCACTTTCTGTGAAAATAAAAGTAAAACAAATGAAAATCTATTGTAATTCAAAAACAGAGCTGATATTTAAACAAATAATAAAAAAAGAAAAAAAAAGAAAAAGATGAATCATATGTGTGGATTTACATAGATAAATGCAAAGAAGCCAGGGACAACCAATCAAATTTCAGCTATTAAATGAAACAGATTCTGCTTGCTTGCTGTAGCCAACTCATGCACGTTTTCTCCAGGGTTCTTTGCACCCCACTTTTGTAAGTCATCTGCAGATAGTTAATAAACCCCACAGAAGAATGTTATTGGACTACTATTAGATTAAACTATAACTAGAGTACTGATAAAATCAGCTAACAAAAGTGATTTACATCTCTGCTGACAAATAGGAAATACATATGACATACCCAGGCGTGTAACTACAGGAGACAGGCCCTGTGGCCAATGGAGGGGGAGTGGCAAAGCAAAACAGCACAGCAACAGGACAAGGCTGTGTGGAAGAGAAGAGAGGGAGAAGAGAATCACTGCATTGGCCTCAATTCACTAAGCTTTATCAAACACTTTAACAAACGTTTGATAATTTACCTCATGGGTAAAATCTAATTTTGAATTCACTAAGGTGTTATATGGTTATTGAATGTTTTACCGATAAAACGTTCAACAAATCTATAACACCTTCGTGAATTCAAAATTAGATTTTACCCATGAGGTAAATTATCAAACGTTTGTTAAAGTGTTTGATAAAGCTTAGTGAGGCCATTGTGTGAAAAGGTAAATATAAAACTGGCATCAGTTGTGCTCCCAAGCTCTAACTCTGCATAAGATGGGGTCAAACATGGAGGAAATACCACTGAGGGAGGAAATAATGGCACTGCAGAGGGGAAATTGCAATATTGGGAAAGAGTGGCTTAGCTATACTTCCATTAGGAGGGTTTGGGCACTTGGGTAGGGAGGATACGGGGGTACCATGAGTTGCGTTGATGGCCATGCACATACCAGTCCTGCTTGGTTAAGAAACCACATAAGGTAATCTTCTTGGATATCAACCAACTTGGATATCTCAGGGATATAGAACTTATCATACTCCACGTGTCGCACTTTCACATTAACCTGAAAATACAAATAGAAACTTATCATGTAAACATAAGGAAAATGATGACACAATAAAAATGCTTGTGGACAGAGGGCTAAAGCTTGTAATTGCCAGACAGTTGGATGATCAAAAGCAATCCAAGTCCATTTATTATATGAATATGCATATTAGACAAGATAAGCCAATTGTCAGCTACCTTCAGACGTACACAACACCTAGCTCTGCACCTGGAGAAAACCACTGGCTCTATAAAGCAGCAAGTATGGCCGATCGTTGCTGAAGAGAACCTGTACTAAGGGGTAATATGGCTGTGCCATTTTGACCCGCATGTAAAAAAATTCTAGTTCCTAACTTCCAATCTGCCACATGGTTTCAATTGTCTCAAATGCATTCTAAGCTAGAACAAGCAATCAGTTTAAAAAATTCCACAATGGCTGCCATTCTATATCTCTCATTACAGGTCAGGTCAGTTTAACTCCAGCTCAAAGGTAGGTGGTACACCAAGAACCATGGACTTCTACTGTCAGATAGGAATTGACTGGTTATCTTTAAATGCCAGGTCATGGCACAAACATTTCCTTAGTCCTGTGCGAAGGCTTAGCAACAAGAGATTGCTTTTGTTCAGTATATAACATTAGTTTCGAAGCGCATCTGCGTATCACACAAGTCACATATACACAGAATTAAATCACAATATACTTGCATTGTGCCTCTTGTCAAAACTAATGTAGAATAGCAGACAGGGGCCCATATGCTATTAAGTTTTTCTCCTAGGAGATATTTTTTCCTCTTCTATTTAAAATAACTTTACAGCGCTTTTCAATAGAAAAAGTATCGAACACTTATTTTGAGTATTTTATTGCTTTCTGGTGGCTTCAAATGCATTTTATTTACAAGTTTAAAAATATCACCTAGGAGAAAACTCAGGAGAAAAAGTGAATTGCATAGGGGCCTGGGACCCACATGCAATTAACTTTTCCTCCTGAGTTTTCTCCTAGGAGAGATTTTTCATATAACTTAACTACTTTCGGACCGAGCGAGTATAAATCTACGTCGGGCAGGGGGCGCTGCGGTTCTGACCGGACGTAAGCTCTACGTCCCATTAACCGCGCGCACCCGCCCGTCCCAGTCGCTCGGTCCGCTCTGCCCCCGCTGCTCGTTGCTGCCCTGCCGCCTCTATGACGGCAGAGCACTGTGAGCCAGGCAGGAGCCGTTTTCATTGGCTCCTGGCCCTGTCATTCATGTAAGCCTTTCCCATTGGCTTACATGGAGTGACAGGGTCAGGAGCCAATGAAAGCTTGACCGGCACACAGCGCTCTGCCGTCATAGCGACGGCAGAGAGAGCAGCCTGCGGCGGGGACAGAGCGGCGTGTCCGGCGAGAGCGACGGTAACTTGCGGCGATTCGTCGGGAAGCGGCGGTTTGCTGGACCAGCACCCTCTGGTCCTTAAGGGGGCAGAGGGTGCTGGTCCAGAAAGGGTTAAGGTAAGTATTTTACAATTGAAAACCACCTACAAGTTGGTGATAAAGTACTATCAAAATTAACTTGAGCAATTCACTTGCTTGCATATGGGACAGGGTGTCTTGTATAATGAGATTGAACATCACCTTGAGTACAGTAGTAAAGGTTTCAATTCCACAAGTCTGAAAACAGACCGAGAGAAAAAGTAGACAAAGTCAAAGTTCTATACAGTTCTATACAGTCCTCCAGGACAGCAGTCAATCGCTCTTACACCATATATGCACTCACTCAGGTTTTAAACTCTTTAAAAACTACCAATTGTTTTTTTGCTTTGCCACTACAAAGACAGTTAGCCAGTATTTGTCAGAATTTGTCTAACTCTATTTAAAATGTTACTATGTTACTATTACCAGGAATCTCTGGGAATCTGTTTACCAAATAGAGTTTGAAGTCTTGTACGTGGGACCCAAAGAGAGTTAGCATGGTGCAAGACCAAAAAGTATGCAGAAAGCTACCTTGAAGTCCACAACCTCTAAAGCATAAACCAAACCCTGCACCAGGCAAGTGGGCCAGCCTAGCCAGGACCCAATACCAAAGTAGAAGTACTTTAAAAGCTAACTCAACAACTGCCAGGTTTAGGGATAGCCTGGGCACAATCTTCCACACCTCCTCCCAAACCTCCAAGGGCCTAGTGCCGTTCAGGTCCAATTCTCACTTAGCAAAATAACTGTGGTAAACGCTTGGGCCAAACTATTCAAAAAGGAGTAGAGCTCAGAGAGCAGCCCCTTAGTGAAAGGGACATTCATACAAATATTTTCAAATCTCATCAGACCAAGTGGAAACTCAACCGGAAAACGGAAGAAAGGAGTGCACCCAGTGCCTGAGCTGGATATACCTAAAGCGTTCACTCTCAGGGATCTCATGGTGGTCACAAAGATTCTCTCAGATAAGGATAACCACATCGCCAAACAGGCATCACCTGTTCCAAACCATGTTCTCTCCACCATCTAAAGCTTATCTCCTATATAGTTCAGGGGACACAGAAATATTTAACACTTTAGACTTGCATTGATTAATATGTAAACCTGATAATAAGGATAATTAAAATCATGGTCTTGCCATGAATTTCCATAGCTATAAGCTGCAATCTTCTCATACTGTTCCGTGCCCATACAGCGTACATATCAAACTCTGGCCAAGTGGCATCAAATTTTGCCTGCAAATGGTTTCTTCAATTTGCATTATGTTTGGCCCACGAGCACCTGAGTGCTAAGCCTACATAGATAAGCACTTAAACTATGAAGAAAGTGAGTGGTACAGCAAGAGCCAATAGGAAGGGCAGAGGGACAGAGGGATGGGTGGAGCTCTGCATGGCTGGCAGCATGCGGTCATGCACGTCAATGTGATTACACAGCCAGACAACTGTATAGGGGAGAAAGAGGTCCACTCAACACCAGGGAACTATATGGGTGAGGGAGAGAGGTCCACTAGACACCAGGGAACTGTATAGGGGAGGGAGAGGGAGCACTGGATACCAGGGAACTGTTAAGGGAAGGAGGTGGTCCATTAGACACCAGGAAACTGTATAAGGGAGGGAGGTGACCACTAGACATCGAGGTTGCCCATGACTTTGTCCCAGTTTTAAATTTTGGCCAACTGTGAATTTGAGTTTGAGACCCCTACCATACAATATGAAATGAAGCATGATGCTTTGCTAAGCAGAAGCACAAATTATAAACCCCTTCACCTTTGCTGCTGCAGGTCACAATGACCACAGCTTTGTAGTAAAATAAGCTGTATGTAAATGCCCTTTTTCCACCTTATTTTATACTCACATTGTGCAGCTTTTCTAGGAGCCTTAGAGCAGCTGTGATGTAGCTATTAAATAGCACAGGGATTAGCAAAGTCTTCCGCCCATTCAGAAGATAGACCACTGCTCCTTTGTAAAGGTCAATTAATCTAAAGAAGTAGTTTGGGCACACCTGAGACCACCAGTTGTCTACAAGGCAAAACACAATTTAGAATTATAACATTTATGTTAGGCTAATAAAACCACACACAAAATGTTGTTATAAGCATACAGACGTTTTAGATATCGGCTATATGGCATGCATAATATGTTGCTTGCAAAACTTGCATTGTGTAATTTGGATCTATTCATTGTGTTTTTTCAATAACTGCCACTGTGATCCTAACATGGGCAATAAAGCAGGGGAGGACTGGAACCTTTTGGCTTGCAAACAACACAACCATGTGGCCCTTGAAAAAGTGTTTTGGGGAAGAAAGAGTGCTCACCAGTGTGTTTCCTGCTTTTCAGCACCGTGTCGTGTCTGAACTTTTCCCAGAGTGCGTTACAGCTTTCTACACCTGCAAACCACTGATCGTGGCAGAGATCTCCTCTAACACAGATTGTAGCCACGTATGACTGTTGGCTGATATTGGGGAACACCTATGATTGATGGAAGATGTTTGGGTACACCTATGAGGGCTGGTTCACACCCAAAGCACACATTTTGCCACAATGTGCGATCTGTGACTCGCATTCAAGATAACAAGAATCACATCCCGATCACCCAGCATGACTGTGATTCTTGCAAATTGCAAATACCCTTGTGAGAATGATCCCATAGAGAAGCTCCTGAGTGTGAACCAGCCCTAACTACTGAAAGATGCCAGCAGCCATCTATGACTGCTGGCCGATATTGGAAGCAATCTATGACTGCTGGCTGACACTGCGAGCCACCTAGGACTGCTAACTGAGACTGCTGGCTAGAGTGCGGATAACACTGTGCTTTTAGATATGAGGACTCTGATAAGAACTGCCAGGCCGCACAGACACTCGCCTGTTAAATTGCTCATGGGTGGCTTCTCCTCTATTATTATTATTATTTAGTATTTATATAGCGCTGACATCTTCCGCAGCGCTGTACAGAGTATATAGTCTGGTCACTAATTGTCCCTCAGAGGGGCTCACAATCTAGTCCCTACTATAGTCATATGTCTATGTATGTATCGTGTAGTGTATATATTGTAGTCTAGGGACAATTTAGGGGAAGCCAATTAACTTATCTGTTAGTTTTTGGGATTCAATTCTAAGGTGCAATTCTTGAGACCAGGATCTTCCTGTGACAATCCAGCCCCGCGATCCCGGCTAAATGACGTTAAAAGACTGGTTGCTGGATCGTCAGATGAGATAGCGTGACAAAGCTCCCCAATTCCATCTAATCTGCTCCCGTTACCATTCGGGGAATAGTTGCAAAGGTTTGAAGCACAGTGAAGAGACTGACGCTAAAGATTGGTCGCAACGATGCCAACAATTTAATATGACAACCTTATGCCAATCCCATATTACTAAGCCACAGTTGCCATGCAGGTCTTATTCACTAGAGACATCTGGAGGCAAACCCACTGTATACGCAGTAAACGGTTAAGATTGGTTGATGTTGCCCATACATGTACAATATCGATGGTATGTACAATCGGTAAACTAAAAATATTAGGTAATTTCACTGCCACCACTCTCCGTGTTGAATGGAGCAGACAGATTCCAACTAGCTACTCCTAAAAAGGAAGAAACGGTTATTTACAACCTAGCTAGCAAATCAACAATTTATAAGAACATAATAAACAATGCGGTAGTATGATTCTTCGGGGGGCAGATTCTTTGTAGCAACAATCAGATGACCAGAACAGGCACAAGACTGAACGATAAAATAGTTCGTTTTATTCTAAAACTACATATACACAAATATACTTACAACCAACAGATAAATATATCTGTCAGTCAGAACAGATTGGGTTGATAGAAATGTGTAGAGATGAAAAGGAAACAGAATTTCTTAAAATACAGTTAAAAATACCGTTATTGGTAGTGCATGCAGCAATCAAATGTCCTTGGCGAAAAGTCCAAGATGGCGATTGCCATGCGGCCAGAGGACTGTGTGAGAAGTAATCCAGATTTTGCCAGACTCCAGCTGGCTGTCGATTGATGGTAGTCAGATTAAAGGTATAGGACGCTGAGCTCCAGCGTGTTTTAACCATTACTCTAGTTGGGCAGGGTTATGACACGTACAAGTCCAGCCTTGTGAAATTTGAATAGGGGCAGTTCCCCTTGCACAGAGAGAACTTTTGGCACAATTCCTATTTTGCCCGCTCTCTCCATGACTATAGGTCACATAAAGAAACAGAATGCATATCCACATTCAGCAAAATTACGGTATATGAATCATTTGATATGAAATATGACAGGTTTGTCGAGAGTAGTCACTCAATGGCCCTTCAAACCCATATTGCTACGAGACTTTAGGTCTCCGGATTCTGGGAATTTCCCAGAATGTGGGTTAGAATGAATTTAACAATCTCTGAAAAGACGGCTAGCATCCTCAGATCATCCTAAAAAAGCTTAAAAACTAAGAAATTATGAGAATTATTGATTTCTGGGTTACAGAAGGGTCAGTTCCAGTTGAAGAACTCAGCTGGGCGTACGAGAGAGAACGGCGCCGGAGACTTGGGCGCAGGACACAGCCAGTATATGGCTGATCCTGCTGCCGCACAAGTCCGGACCGTGTTAATTACTATTCCCCCTCCAGGCCGACATGGATAGTGGGGGAATGAAATAATTCGGCTTCCAGCAATCGCTGGAATCCGAATTATTGTTTTAAAAGCAACTTCAGGTCCGTCTTCTGACGGCGCTGAAGTTACTCCCTGTGCCTGCGATAGCCGTAGTTCCTATTACGGCCTATGGTGGCGCCGGCTGCGCCCAAGTCTCCTGCGCTGCTGCGCCCAAGTCTCCAGCGCTGGATTTACCGTGTTCGCTCAGCTGGGGGTTACCAGATCAGATAAAGGGTCTTTGAAGTCCAGAGCTTCCTCTGGCAGTGAGACTATAGCAGACAGCGTTCTTCAAGAGACCCTGTTTTTATGATATCTTGTCATAGTGGAGTGACGATTTATGGCCAGTGGCACAGCAGGGGTGTTTGGGCACTTCTCTGAACTTCTGCTAAGGGATTTCTAATTACCTTTGCAGGAAGAGGTTCCTTAATGACTCCAGCCACTTGGTGAAGGAGAAACAAAGTTGATTTAAAATGTAATTTTTTGTATTTGCAATGAAATTTGTTTGTGACTCATATGGTGCATATGCGGTTTTCTCGGGAACCACGTAGGCGTCACACTTCCCACCTAATATCTCTCCCAAACTGTTGTCCAATCACCATGAGGGAGGTGAGGGAGGCTGGGGAGACTGCATTCTCTGGGAGTTGCTGCTTTGCAGAGAGAAAATCACACAGGAGCAATAGCTGGTTTAGCATCAATGTGGCCACATTAGCATATGCAGATGGCCCTAAATAGCCCCTTCTAATGGCCCATACTCACGGGCTACAATTGTTACCGCAACACGCGGCGCGCGCGTGTTGCGGTGACAGGTCGCCCGTGAGTATGAGGCGCCCGAACCGTCGCTCGTCGCTGCTGTCGCCAAGCGATTGGCGTGGTCAATCGCCCGGCGACAGTTGCCACCGCAACTGTCGCTAGTCCGCGTGAGTATGTGGACTAGCGACAGTAACATAATAGAAAATGCACGGCGCTTCCGGCAAGGGGGAGAAACGTCGGCGACAGCTTCCATCGCACAGCTGATCCCTCTTCCGCGTGTGTACGCGGAGGGACCTGGCGACGAGCTGTCGCCGGCCTGTCACACGCACACGCTCACGTGTGCTGGCGACAGGCCACAAATGTAGCCCGTGAGTATGGGCCATAAGGGAAAGAGAGTGGCCTGGGGATGGGGGAATGCCCCCTACCACCTGGACCAGCACTGCCCTGGCAATCCTTTACAATACATTGTCCTAAAAATGTACATGAAGTGAAGCACCACATATCAACCATACTTTGGCTGATAAGGGGGCACACCAGTGAGATACAATTTTAACGATCAATTCTAACACTAACTATTCATGGAACCTCTTTCGGAAATCCTCAGGTGACTGAGCCCTCACAAGATTGCTCTGCGTCTGGCTTCCAAGAGGCCATGTAATGCTATGTATGTTGGTTCTCCACCCCTCCATTCATAAGACACTGTGCTGCATGATTAGTATGAAGAGTAGAGACCCATCTCCAGGACCGTGAGCACAGAACCATTGGCTTATATCACACCCATGGCAACTGAGTTTACAAAGCCATATAACCCAACTTGCAGACATGAGTTCTGGGTATACTGTATACCTGCCTTACAGGGACATAAAAGAATTATTAGCATGGCCCTGACTACTTTCTGAAGTAATGCATTATCGATGTCGCTTTTTGTACAGGTGGAAGTTGGAGCTGTGAACTCCTTTTGTTAATTTACACGCACAGTGAAACATCACACTGTAAAGAAAAGGTTACCTAGCACTTTGCTTGGATTGGTGTCCAGCCGTAATATAGCCATAGCTAATGGCAGAGTCAGTGTTATATAGTACTTGGAGTCCTGGAGCAGAGGGAATTCTGGGAGGATAAGGTAAATCCGCATTGCCTCTACATCTGGCGGAGAGCTGGAGAGTTGCGGTATCAAAAAACTTTCAAAACCCTTCAGAATCTAGCAACAGAAAAGATAATAAATAAGTGTATTACCAAGCTATGATAGTTGAAACGATCAATCAAGACATTTTAAGCAACAATACAGTATTTACATATAAAATTTAGCATTCACCCCACATACAAAAATGTTGTTTTCCTACACCCAAGACTGACATGAGCAAATCCCAAGTTTGGTGACTTTTTAAGGCTTATGCAGATGGACTTTTTGCATCAGAATTGGCTCTGAACCACTACCGACATTTAAAATGCATTCAGGGTTGCAATTTTTCCCAACTCAGCCCCGCCAACTCTCCCTACTCTCTGCCTAGGTCAGCCTCCCGGATCTACCGGTCACGTAATGCTACCGTCCACCATTCTCCACACCACACCTGCGGTGAGGGCAGCCTGGACAGACTTTGCATGACAAGCTCCTCAGGGCTATGGAGTCTGAACCAGCAAGTTTATGAGACATGATATGCCAAACATCCTTGAGTGTAGGTCGATCAACATGCTTTCATTTTGTGCAGTTTGTGGGCGCAGTCTCACATGCGAATCTTGTGTTATCACAACTCACCGACTTTGATCATCAAGCTGCTATGCTCGTTTCTGCTTGGTACTGATACCATTGAGCTGCCTACCTGTCTGCTTGGACATTTCACCGCATATGCTGCTGCACTTTTTTCTGACTGACCCATGAACTGCCATGCTTGCTTTTGCCATGTCTGCTACCTTGCATATTAATCTGTGAGCTAACTGCTTGCCTGCCTATACTTGCTGTTGCATTAACCCCTTGCTGCAATATTACCCTGACTGGTTCATCAGTTCTTGGTTACCACTCTGCAAAACAAATGGATGGACTTTTTGAAAATTGAGGCATACTATTATTCCTGTTTGGAACTGTGAAAGCACAATCTCTGAATTCTATTGTGCCGTGTGTGCACTGGTCTGGCCGGTGTGAGTGAGTGAGTGAGTGAGTGAGTGAGTGAGACAGCCTATAAGGGGATCTCATGCATATTTTTT
The DNA here is from genome assembly GCF_040937935.1 of Hyperolius riggenbachi. NCBI lineage: Eukaryota > Metazoa > Chordata > Amphibia > Anura > Hyperoliidae > Hyperolius > Hyperolius riggenbachi. The sequence continues at coordinate 256,911,220 of NC_090646.1, read as the reverse complement.
AATTCACGGTCACTTTCAAAGTTTTGAGTATCAATAAAATTTGTATTTTTCTCTATTTTACATCTCGTTTTGTGATCGATTGGGACAAACTTCATTATTATTTCTCAATTTTGTTTAGTCGATCACTGATGCTTTTCCACTCAATAAGTGGCTGGCACCAAATGTATTATGATGTGCTTGAGTAAACCGAGTATAACATAGTCTAAATCCGTTCCATATCATGGATGTTTACACTTACTGTAAGGGACGTTCACATATGCAGTGTCGGCCAAACAGGTGTCAGACATGGACCAATCCAATAGAAAATAATGGAGCGCCACATTAAAATGCTACCAGCTAGATTTTGTTTTCCCACAGTGCCAAGCAGGCCAACCAGCATTATGCAAGTCACGGCGAAGCCCATGCAGCGGAAGTGGGAATAGCTCTTACTGCTCAAAGTCAGTATTGAGTCTTCACGAAACTCACCCATATTATTGGATGCATCATTTGCTATGTACTTAGTATGTATTGGCAGTATTGCATACCTAACAACTGCAGTTAGAAACAAAATCAAAAGGCAGGCAAATACAGTTTTACTTAAAACCAGATGGCTGCAAAATAGCTTTAAGTAAGGAAATGTTAATATAACCAGCATTATCATTAGAATTAATTTCCTGCATATAAGACAAGATTCAAACTCAGGTCAAAATAGCACCATTTTCCACTACAGACAATACAGATTTGCATTTGCCTGTACAAATTTAGATTTCTAAATTTGAGTACGTCTAATGTCTAGTGAAATTCCACCATAACCCTAACCTGTGAATAGCATGAAGACTGCATCATCTACCCCTGGTTTGCACTGCTAGTGTACTGGGTTTAAATCCAATTGAAAACATGGAACTATTCTACATACATCAGCGCTACAGGCTGCTCAGCCCAAGGGAAGACCTGCTACCACCCATTATACTACCAATGCAGTGGAGATGGAACATATAAATTCAAGTCCTTGACACTATGGGGATGAGGGAAGACTACAGCAATGAGGAAGAGCATGACTCCCAAGCAGACATTTGCAGTATGATTCAGAAAGCATTAAAGGGATACTGTAGGGGGGGTCGGGGGAAAATGAGCTGAACTTACCTGGGGCTTCTAATGGTCCCCCGCAGACATCCTGTGTTGGCGCAGCCACTCCCCAATGCTCCGGCCCCGCCTCCGGTTCACTTCTGGAATTTCTGACTTTAAAGTCAGAAAACCACTGCGCCTGCGTTGCCGTGTCCTCGCTCCCGCTGATGTCACCAGGAGTGTACTGCGCAGACACAGACCATACTCTGCCTGCGCTGTGCGCTCTTGATGACATCAGCGGGATCGAGGACACGGCAACGCAGGCCGCCGTGTCTGCGGGGGACCGTTAGAAGCCCCGGGTAAGTTCAACTCATTTTCCCCTGACCCCCCTACAGTACCCCTTTAAATGTATAGACAATAAGCATGATAATGCACAAGCTACAGGCAGTCAGAAATGAAAGCACCCATACTCCTCTTTCCATGGAGGTGATGCAGCCTCACCGCATTAACTGTTCTAGCCTGCATAGCAATAGTCGAAAACTGGGATTTACCTGCTCTAGCAGTCTGGAATGGTGGGAGTTCATCAGCTTCTCAAAGAGTATTTTAATGGACAACATGTCAATTCCTGGGATCTTAGGGCTCGTTTTAAAATGTTCATCATTTCTGCAAAGAAAGGCACTTGGTGATTTGCAAAGCAATATATAGACATTAAATAATTTAGTCTGTCTTGTGTAAAAAGGGATTTAATAACATGCATGATAATAACAATTGCACTGGGATAATAGGAATTTTTGAACCAACTGACTGGGGGTCATTTAAAGAGACTCTGTAACATGAAAAACCTCCCCTGGGGGGTACTAACCTCGGGTGGGGGAAGCCTCCGGATCCTAATGAGTCTTCCCACGCCGTCCTCTGTCCCACGGGGGTCTCGCTGCAGCCCTCCGAACAGCCGGCGACAGGCCCGACTGTGACTTCAATATTTACCTTTGCTGGCTCCAGCGGGAGCGCTGTGGCTGCTTTCGGCACGGAAATAGACGGAAATACCCGATCTCCGTCGGGTCCGCTCTACTGTGCAGGCGCCGGAAACTTGCGCCTGCGCAGTAGAGCAGACCCGACGGCGATCGGGTATTTCCGCCTACTTTGGAGCCGACAGCCGTCAGAGCGCCTGCGCAGGAGCCGGGAAGGTAAATATTGACGTCACCGCTGCACAGAGGGCTGCAGCGAGACCCCTGAGGGACGGAGGACAGCGTGGGAAGCCTCATTAGGATCCGGAGGCTTCCCCCACCCGAGGTGAGTACCCCCCAGGGGACGTTTTGTCGTTACAGTTCCTCTTTAATGACCTGCAGTTCCCAAATCCAATTAGCCCCATAGAAAGTTCAGGCTCCAGTTACAGTGTACGTTGCATACTACCCTACACAGACTAAGAGTTCAACACTACTAGAAAGATTTGTAAACACACATTAATAAAGGGAACCTGAGGTGAGAGATATATGAAGGAGGACATATTTATTTTCTTTGTAAACAATTCATATTGCCTGACTGTCCTGCTGATCCACTGCCTACACGCAATACAATTTTTAGTTAGATTAACCTGCCAGATCGATTTTTTACAACATGTCCGATTAGAAAATTTATCAAAAAATCGATCGAAATTAAGATCGATTTCCATAGAAGTGAATGGGAGTCAATCGGAAAATCGATCAAAATGAAGCCCGGAAATGTTGGAAAAGTCAATCAGGCAGGTAAATCTAACAGAACATTGTATCGTGTGTACTTAGCATAATGCTTTTAGCCATAGACCCTGTACAAGCATGTAGATTAGAGGTTTCTGACAAAAATCTGACAAGATTAGCTACTTGCTTGTTTCAGGTGTGTGTTTCTGACACTACTGATGAGAAGAACTTCCAGGCAACTGTTATTGTTTAAAAGGAAATAAATATGTCAGTCTCCGTCCATATCCCTCTCACCTCGGGTTACTTTTAAAGAGACACTGAAGCGAGAATAAATCTCGCTTCAGTGCTTATATTCAGCATGGGCACGTGTGCCCCTGCTAAACCGCCGCTATTGCGCCGCTAAACGGGGGTCCCTTACCTCCTAATTCCCCTCCGTGCAGCGGGGGATCACTTCCGCATTCAGGCAGAGCTAATGGCCGTAGCCCTGCCTCATGCGCGTCTGTCAGCGCGTATCTCCGCCTCTCCCCCCCCCCCTCAGTCTTCCTTCGCTGAGAGGGGCGGGGGAGAGGCGGCGATGAGCCGCTGATAGACGGTGCTGAGAGGCAGGGCTGCAGCCGTTAGCCCTGCCTGAAGAGCAGCAAAATCTACGACCAAGTTGGTTGTTGATTTTGCAGGGGGGGGGGGGGGGGGGGTTGGGGGTGAAGGGACCCCTGTTCAGCCGCGGGATAGCGGCGTTTTAGCAGGGGCACACATGCCCCTGCTGAATATAAGCACTGAAGCGAGATTTATTCTCGCTTCAGTGTCTCTTTAAAACGGTATCGTCACCATAAAAATCAAATTTCAACAGCAACTGGTCTGTGTATTAAGTGATAAAGATGCTAACCCTGCATTCAAAACTTTTTCTGCTGTTATGATTTGGAGTTATCACATACTTAAGGAACACTAGCCCTTTAGTGGTGCCAAAGAATTGCATGCTGGGGGTTCTTTTTATCTATAATCTATTCCTCCTCTTCCCTTTATTTCCCTGACAGCTTCTTATCTGAAACCTAATCCTCTACTCACTTGTGTTTACAAGCAAGGCTGAGGTGACTCAGCAATTGGAGGAGACAAGAAAAAAAGTAAAGGGCAGAAATGACATCACGAGTTAGCCTTAACTGTGGGCAAAAGACATGGCCCCCACCACTAACAGAATTCTCATCATTTACTATATAACATTCACTGAAATCAAAACGTGGACAGTATAATACATGTGTTATGTAAGTAGATCAAGTATTTATCTACTTATATATGTGTTTTTTTCCCCTGGCATAGTATGGCTGATCCTACCACTTTAAGCAGACTGCTGTATTCTAAAATGGACGCATACAAGATGGACTGTAAAGCTAACTTATTGTACTTTTCAGAGCTTAAAAGCCAAATTCCATTTTTCCTGTTAAATTTAGACTGGGTGGAAAAAGCTTGTAACTTCTGTCATTACTGCTGTCAGCATCCCTTCATCAATTGACCACTGGACGTTGCATATGCCTACTACCGTACCACCATGGCAAGTCTTTGACACTCTGAGTGTAGAAGATTTTGGAATTCTCATTCAAAGTCTCCGCCCCACTACCTGCGACCTGGATCCTGGCCCAACTGGATCCTTAATGCAGTGCCCAGCGCTGTTCAGGCCAGCACTTCACAAAATCACTCAGTGCTCCTTGCAAAGTGGACTTTTCCCAGAAGAACTAAAGAAAGCAATCATAAAACCCCTCCTGAAGAAACCATCACTAGATCCTGATTCTGTAACCAACTACAGACCTGTGGCGAACTTACCATTCCTATCAAAAGTTATCGAGAAAGCAGTCACCAACCAGCTAGAAGCCAGGCTTACAGATAACAACATCTTTGATACTTTTCAGTCAGGATTCAGGAAAAGGCACAGCACTGAAACAGCATTAGTCCGAGTAATGAATGATCTACTTACTGCAAGGGACAAGGGTGATTGCTCAATTCTGATTCTTCTTGACTTGTCAGCAGCATTTGATACTGTGGACCATGAAATACTAATCCAGCGACTGAAGAATTACTGTGGCCTAAGGGGTACTGTTCTTAGCTGGTTTCAGACCTTCCTATCTGGCAGGACACAGCAAGTATGTCTGGGCACACACTACTCTAATCCAGTGCCACTTGCCTATGGAGTTCCACAGGGTTCTGTACTATCACCATTACTCTTTGCAGTCTACATGCTCCCACTGGGCAAAATAATCCAGAACTATGGTTTAGGATACCATTGTTATGCAGATGACACACAACTGTATCTGTCCTTCAAGCCTGGCACCCAAGACCCATCAGCATCCATAAATGCGTGTCTAGTGGATTTACAAAATTGGATGAACACCAGCTGGCTGAGGCTGAACTCTGACAAAACAGAGGTGTTGGTGGTAGGTGGTCCACACATGATGGATAAAGTTCAAAACGCTCACCACCTCAAACTAGCAATTGGGGGAGATACTGTACAGTATAAAGACTCTGTGCGAAACCTTGGGGTGATCCTGGATGGAAATCTAAAACTCAGACAGCAGGTATCAGCTGTCGTCAAGTCTTCCTTCTTCCATCTAAGAAATATAGCGAAAATAAAACACCTTATCCCAGCTGAAGACCTACCTGCCCTGGTTCACGCATTTGTATCCTCCCGCCTAGACTACTGCAACGCCCTGTTAATCGGATCTACAGATAAGGTTCTGCGCCCCTTACAGCTAGTACAGAATGCTGCAGCCAGACTCCTAGCCAATGCCCCCCGCAGCTCACACATCACCCCAGTACTGCAAACTCTTCACTGGTTGCCAGTAAAATGGAGAATCAATTTTAAGATCTGCCTGCTGACATTCAAGGCTCTACACCACATGGGACCCAAATACATAGCGGATCTATTGGAACTTTATGCCCCTCCACGCACCCTCCGCTCTGCCAACAAGATGAAGCTGGTTATTCCCAGGATACACTTAACATTTGGTGCTCGGGCCTTTTCCTATGCAGCCCCTACTCTATGGAACTCACTTCCACAATCAGTACGAGAGGCTCCTTCTCTGGACAGCTTTAAAAAAAGGCTAAAAACTCACCTCTTTTCCCTAGCCTTTGAGACTGCATAATGCAGGGTCACAGCGCTTTGAGTCCCCAGGGAGAAAAGCGCTATATAAATATTATTGTTATTGTTTATTCCATATCCAGTGACATCTATGGCTTTAATGTGATCCCTAGAGGTTCAGGGATAAGGAAGTTAGGGACCTTACATGATAAGAAGAAGGTTCTCTTCGCCAATGTACAATTGATTTCTGTTTGAATTTCCAATGCTGTCTGTTATGGAATGTGGGAGAATTTGTAGAAAATGAAGAACATCACCCAGGCAAGTATACAATGTTCTAACCATATTACCACACTATCCCAAACTTCATGAAATATTTTGGCTTGGGTTAAGCTTTAACGTCAGTGCTTACTTCTTGTCCAGGAAGCTTCCATTCCAGCAGGCTGAGGAGGAAAGAGTCTGCACTATGCCACTGTTAAATAAAAAACAATATTAATCCTGTTTAATGTGATTTACCATTAAATAAAGCTGCACGCTGTACATTCACATAGATTCAAATGTGCATCTTAATAGCTTAGGATCATCAAAAACTTTCTAGCTGGATAAAAGCATTATCCAATTTCTTCCATATAGAAAAAGTGTAAAAGAAAACTCATTTTGCCCAGGCTAGCATAATTTTTATTTTGTTATTTTTAATATAAACAATGCCAATAGATTTATAAGAGCTACGCAAATAAAGCACTTGGGTCCACTTTAACAACAGAGATATGTAAATGATACAGAATATGTTTACACATTAAAAATGCTTTCATGCTAGAACATTATCGCCTACCCAAACCTCCCACGCTCACTTATGATACAGAAATATGGCTATACAGACCTGTAAACCAAGAGAGAGCGGCACCCTTTTACCAATCTGAACGTACTGCATCACAAAGGGCTGGCACAGCATTATGATATACAAGCTTTACAGCTTGTAGGTTATCCCTCTCCTTGCACGTTTTTTATTTATTTTTTAACAGGCCCCAGGTTAAAGGGACTCCGAGCAGTGCAGAAACTATGGAAAGATGCATATCATTTTAAAGCTCTCTTTCTCCTCTTTCCAATGATATATAAACCGTCGCCCTATTCCTTTTAGTTTTCACTATTTTCGTGATTGAAATAGCTGCAGCCGCAATGATTTAGGGCGTAGGGCGACGATTTAGGTGTCGCCAGAAAGAGGAGAAAGAGCTTTAAAATGATATCCATCTTTCCATAGTTACATTGTATTACACAGGGCGACTTTTTCTCAAAGTCAGCAGCTCCATTCAGCAGAAAAAGTCACCCTGTGTAATACAATGTAACTATGGAAAGATGGATATTATTTTAAAGCTCTCTTTCTCCTCTTTCTGGCGACACCTAAATTGTCGCCCTACACCTTTTAGTTTTCTCTATTTTCGCGATCGAAATCGCGGCTGCGGCAATTTCAATCGCGAAAATAGCGAAAACGAAAAGGAATAGGGCGGCGGTTTATATATCATTGGAAAGAGGAGAAAGAGAGCTTTAAAATGATATGCATCTTTCCATAGTTTCTGCACTGCTCGGAGTCCCTTTAAATAACTTCCCCTCCCCCAAAAAATCACCCTAAAATGAGACAAGGACATTAGATTGTGAGGACAATAGATAGTGAGCCCGCTGAGGAACAGTTAGTGATGTGAGATGTTCAATGCTCTCAGTAAAGCACCTCAGGAACAGTCTCAGCACGAAGTAATGTGTGAATTAATACTCTATGAGAAGACTTTTACACCGACTTGAGGTTTCTTGGCTGAGGCGGTCGGGGAAGTCGCTGCCAAGAACCTAGTGTTTGCACATCCTCTGGGGTGATGAGGAACCCAGAGTGCTGTATTGTCTCGGCCGAGCGTATTGTTCTCCTCCTTACCCCTGCTGCTGAAAGCTTATCTATCACACAATGTGACGTTGTCCCACCCTACCTCCTTCCACAGCAACAGAAATGTGCCGCAAGGCTGTAGTCTCACCGCCCAAAAGATCAAATCCCTATCCCTTCTTTGCAAGTGTGTTTGTACATTAACCATCTACAAGAATACCTACTTCATGGAGTTTGAATTACTATTATCCATCACTTTCTGTCTCCATTGGTCAATTGTTTCATCATTTATGCGGCAGGTGTAATTCACCTTCTGGCAGGTGCGGAAGTCCTCAGCTGGCTCAGGGTTCTAAGAGATATACAGGAAATGAAAAAAAAACATTTACTCCACCGTACACTTCCGTTAGCTAGCAGCAATTTGGAATATCACCAAAATCTCCTACGATTTTGGCAAATTACATAAGACTTTATTTAAAAGCACGATAGCAATTTTTTATTAGCAATTCACAAAATCTTTGCATTGCAGGTCTGTGCTTTCTGCAACTTATTCAAAGTAAGCTGCATCCAGTAGCTTCTTACTACCAGGAAAGTTCCTTTACCAGCACAAAAATAATCAATTGACATAGCCCACCTCTAACATACAGGACCCCTTTGTGGGCAGCACCTCAAGATTATAAAAGTTGTGTGTACTTCTTATCAATAAAAAGCTTCTAAAATGTTCATTTTTTTATATAAAACTGCTGAGAGTAAGGCCCAGTGCACACCAAAAACCTCTAGCAGATCTGCAAACCGCTTGAGGTTTTTGAAGCAGATTTCAGAGCGATTCTAGGCATGTTTTCTAAACATGCCTAGCGTTTTTTGGAGCGCTTTTGTGTATCAGATTACAAATATTGTTACAGGAAAGCGGTTAATGAACAGCTACTGTAACAAAAACGCCTGGAAAACAGCTGTGATCTAGCGTTTTTCAGAGCCATTTTCCACTTTTCTATACTTTAACATTGAGGCAGAAACGCCTCAGAAATCTCAAAAATTCTGCAGCCCCCCAGTTTGCGTTTGTGGAAAAAACGAACCTCTCTGGTGTGCACCAGCCCATTCACTTTCATTAGCCAAGCGGTTTTCCCTCTGCAGAATCGCTCTGGTGTACACCAGCCCTATGAAGGTATTACAAACTGATCAGGAGGGGTGTCTGACCTCATGTAAGTGATGAAAGGATGGGGAGGAGTTTGGACAGTCAGTTCCTATTGCTATTCAGTCTTACCAAGTTGCATCTCATACTAGCACTGGAAAACCCAACAGGCTTATTATAATAATAAAAATAATAATAATACAAACATGGTTTACTTGCAATGCATAAAACATTACCCACTACAAATAAGGATATATTTCTCACAAAAATGAGCTTAAACTAGGGCTTTAACATTAGTGAATATTACAAAGACAATCACTTTTATTAGTTGAATGTCTTCAGGCACTCAATACCAATACCACATGTTACTATAGAAAACTTCCTCTTGCCTAAGGATATTAACAAAAAATAACTAGGGATTATCTACTCCAGCATTCCCAATAAGTAGTATGACATCATACTCACCTCATACTCATACTACTCATGCTCATACCAATATGACATCAGTCTCACCTCTGAGTGCGAGCAGAGTACAAATGATTTGTCCCATCCACAGAAAATGTGCTTGATAATATGGCAAGAAGATGGCTCTGTTAAGCAAAACCACACACTCATAAACAAGTACAAGAAAATATATTCCAAACAACACTTAAATATGAAAATATCACTAGGTAACACATAAAAGCTACATATAAATATGGGTAGCACTATAGAAGGGTTTTTTTTTCAGTCTAAATTCCGCCAAGACACAGGTAACATATTTTAATGTATTGGCAGATTCCCTCTCAGAATCCAAAAAACATACAGGCAACTGACAAAACTGGTCTTTGATTCCATTAATAGGGCAGGAATCATAGACTGGATACACCTGTACGACAAGGACCTGTGTGAATAGTCCTATACTCTCTGTAAAGCAAAACAGACGAGGCACGCCTGGTAATTTGGGTGCCACCATAGGCTGCAATGTAATTTGAGGTTATGGCGCCGCCGAGTGTGTAATTTGGGTGCTGGACTCCAGCTATCTGTGGTGATTGTAGCAGTTAGCCTGACTGGAGTTATGCTATATACAGGTAGTCCCCAACTTACAAACGGCCCGCCGGTGTAAAAGGCCACCAATCCCTTCACATAATGAAGTCATCTTCGTTGCTGGTCTTCTGTTTCACATGGCTTCAGCCCCCTCTGACTTCACACTACTGTGATCAGCTAATAATTGGAAATGCAGAGAGATACATGCTGGGGTACAGGAGAATTTTGTTCTGCAAGGGACACTGCTCACACAAGGGCGGACGGAACAGACAAGCAGCCAGACCGTGGCAGGAGCAGGAAAGCTAGCAGATAGGGAAATCCAGGGATGACATAACATTGTAGAGCTAAGTACCCACTTGCAACTTGCTTACTGTTTACAGTATTCAATCATTTCCTGGCAATATTACTGTCTGTTCTGTGACATTGGACTATTTTAGGCTTCTATCGGTGCCACTGCAGAGTGACTACATGTCCCAGCTTGTCCTGGCCTGATATTCAATAGAGAAGTATATCTGTTCCAACTTAAAGGGAACACAAACTGAGAAGGATATGGATTTTTCCTTTTAAAATAATGCCAGTTGCCTGACTCTCCTGCTGATCCTGTGTTTCTAATACTTTCAGCCACAACCCCTGAACAAGCATGCAGATCAGGTGCTCTGACTGAAGTCAGACTGGATTAGCTGCATGCTTGTTTCAGGTCTGTGGTTCGGCCACTACTACATCCAAAGAGATCAGCAGGACTGCCAGGTAACTGGTATTGTTTAAAAGGAAACGTCCATATCCCTCTCAGTTTAGGTTAAGGTTAAAAACAGATTTAGGTTAAGAGCTAACATACAGTCCCTATCTTGTTCGTTAAACAGAGACTACCTGTATACAGATATACACCGATGGATATCCTCTATAATAAAACCCAAACTGTCGCTGCATCCAGCAGCTGTTCCTGTGTCCCAGGTTTTTTGTTACTGCGCATGTGCGCAGTAATGGACAGCTGGATTGGACCAGGAAGCGAGGCGGACGAGCGAGGTGGACGGGTGCGGGCAGGCAAGCGAGGTGGGCGGGTGCGGGCGGGCGCATGTGCACTGGCGGCGGCCGGAAAAAGACCTAGAGCCCGTTGTTAAAACGGGCTTGGGTCTACTAGTAGCGAATAAAACAAAAGGCGTATTTCAGCTCTGTTCATGGAAAGTAACATGCCCACTAGGTGAGGCAGTACAGAAGCATTTCCAGCCTGTAGAGTAGTGACATGGTCTGTTTCCATGGAGGAAAAAGGACAGGCAAGGGAAAGACACACAACGGAGAGGGCACGGTGAGAAAGAAACAACAAATGCCCTCGGCCTGAGCTCAACTGCAAAGTTGACCCTCCACCAGTCTAGTGTGTGTAAGAAGCTTAGGGAGGTCACGACTTAAGTTAATTAATGAAACTAAGACGTTTACCTTATTTTCTTAATATTTGTCTTATAAAATAAGTAAAACATACTGCTTCATTTATTATTTGCTGTTAGTATACTCAAGCCCAACTACACCCAAGATTGAACAGGGAAAAATCTAATATCAATCAGGATGAGTGAATATTATTCTAAGCAACACGATTCCTTCAGAATAAAGCCTTATTCCATTTGTTGGCTTTAGATGGGCTTTACATTACATGCCTATTGACCCTGGCCCATTCCCTGGTGAAGCATTTTAATGGCGTACGAGAGGAATCGGTGCGGGAGACTTGGGTGCAGGATACAGCCGGTATATGGCTTATCCTGCTGCTGCACAAGTCCCGGCCGTATTACATACTATTTCCCCTTCAGGCCGCCATGGATGGTGGGGAATGAAATAATTCGGCTTCCAGCATTGCTGGAAGCCGAATTATTGTGTTTTAAAAGTAACTTTAGCTCCATCTTCTGATGGCGCCGAAGTTACTCCGTGTGACCCAAGTCTCCTGCGCTGGATTCACTGTGTTCGTTTTAATGAAATACACTCATTGAGGTCTTACGTAACTGTCCTTTATACTAATAGACACAACTGCTACTACTTACCAACACGTGGAACCTTAATACAGTGTGTGACCCACTTCCCTTTAACCAAAGTGGGACAGGTGACATTATTTGTTTTTCCAGTGCCAAGCTGACCATGTTCTCCACATCCAAATGCATAGAGGAGCCCTGAAGAAGGCACAAAGGCGATGGTGTGCTGTCTGCAAATATAAAAAAAGGATATTCCAAAAGTGTATGCGGATAACATTACAACATAAAAATGTACTATTTAATACCCGTTATGCACGCTTTGGATCTACAAATTCAGGGAAACAACTCTTGTCTGTGAAAGCACAATGTATGGATATGTGGATATTACGCCACTACATGTACAAATTGGGACATGGGATTTGATCACTCTTCCCGAGCATGTTATAGGTGAACCAGACTATCGCAAGCCGTATTCAGCCTGTTCCCTACTCTGTGTCAGCCATAATAGGACAACGGTGACAAAGGCAGAGATTAACAACCTCCCAGGCGTTATGATTATTTCTGGATTTTAGTGTCTAAAAGCAGTGCAATTTTTTCACACGCCTTAGACCCCTAAAAATCATACCGCTTGATAGATCTGCGGAAGCCCTGCACATTACACACCTCCCATGGATCCAATTCGGGGTTACCCCTTTGAGCTACGGATTTCCAGCCCGAGTCTGAGTCGGGATTACTGCTAAGGATTGCTTCCCACTTACCCTTAAAGCAGAAGGAATCCTAGGCAATAAATATTTCTGGGTGTGGATTTAGGGCTCTTTCACTATACTTTCCCTGGTTTCTCTAAATGTTGTCAGCATAAATAAGCAATTCTTACAATAAGGATGTAATGAAGGGACTGCTAGTCTCCCAGCAAGACTGAAATTTCACTTGACAAACCTATTCAATATATATTTGTTTTCACAAGTTTTATTTTTGCAGTTCTGCTGGATGAGACTACATCATCCTTGCACACATACAGATAAGTGTGGCTGAACCAAGCATTAACCTAGTGGGACATCCTTGAAACAGATGCAACTCTAATTGTCGTGCCTACAGGTAAGTCCCTCCAATGGAGACACCTATGGAGCACAAAGACACTGTACCTGATGGGAAATCCGGAGCTGCAGATACAAATACATCATTATGTTTTATTGACATATATGGTTTTGCAACACACCCTGCTTGAGTTTGACCAGACTATGACATTTCTATTCAGGTCTGACTTGCAAAACAAGTTCTGAAAATATAAAATGTTCCATTCGACCAAGCACACTAATTAATCACCAGTCTGTGACAGATCAACATAGATTCTCTTAAAGAGGAACTCCAGTGAAAATAATGTAATAAAAAGGTGCTTCATTTTTACAATAAATTATGTATAAATGATTTAGTCAATGTTTGCCCATTGTAAAATCTTTTAAATCCCTAATTTACATTCTGACATTTATTACATGGTGACATTTTTACTGTTGGCAGGTGATGTAGCTGCTGCATGCTTTTTTGGCAGTTGGAAACAGCTGTAAACAGCTATTTGCCACAATGCAACAAGGTTCACAGACAGGAAACTTCCAGGAGTACCACGGTACTCAAGAGTTTCTTGTGGGAGGAGTTTCACCACAATATCAGTCATACAGCACCCCGATGGTCTGTTTGTGAAAAGGAATAGATTTCTCATGTAAAAGGGGGTATCAACTACTGATTGGGAGAAAGTTCTATTCTTGGTCGGAGTTTCTCTTTAAAATAACAAATTGTGAGGACAGGAAGCCATTTTAGGTAATCTGCTCTTTGACACTCCTGACTCAAACTACCCACAAATTAGCATACAGGAAAACACATAGCCAGGCTACGATTTCAGTAACTCATAATCACTACTGTGGGGTCACCTCCATTGACTTTCATTAGCCTAGCACTTTTGGAACAGCTGGTGATTCCAAAACGCTGCTAAAAGGGCTCTAGTGGACAAAGGGAAGCTAGCAGATAAGACAGATAAGGAACTACCTTTAAATCTTAGGCCCGGTGCACACCAAAACCCGCTAGCAGATCTGCAAAATGCTAGCAGATTTTGAAAGGCTTTTTCTTATTTTTCTGTAGCTTTTCACCTAGCATTTTGCGGTTTTGGGAAGCGTTTTTTGGTGTAGTAGATTTCATATATTGTTACAGTAAAGCTGTTACTGAACAGCTTCTGTAACAAAAACGCTTGCAAAACCGCTCTGAACTGCCGTTTTTCAGAGTGGTTTGCGTTTTTCCTATACTTTACATTAGAGGCAGAAACGCCTCCCAAAAATGCCTCACCCCGGGAGTATGTGTTTCAGCAAAACGCCTCCCGCTCTGGTATGAACCACCCCATTGACATACATTGACCAAGCGTATCCGCAGCCGCAAGCGGCTGTAAAACGCCAAAAAATCCGCTCGGTGTGCCCCAGCCCTGAATATGCTTTTTATTTTATGTAAAACCCAATCTGATCTACCCAGCACTTAGTTATCATAAAATTCTTCAAGGAAGTGTATCTGTACCAAGTTTCCCTCGCAATCCACTGTTACAGCTCCAAACAAGATAGAACAACTCATCTGAATGTGGTCATAGATTGCGGGGACACTGAATTGTTGGCCCCTTTGAAGGACATGTCCTTCCCTACAGGCCAAAAAATACATTCTGCAAGAACTTCAGTGTTGATGTATATACATGCAAGCAAGAGCCACCAAGCACAAAACACCAGACAGAAAATGCTAGATGGGACAGGCAGACAGAAATTATGCTTGGTGCTTTGTTCAGCTGAATATGTGGCCAAGAAATGACAAAAGAAAAAAAGGGCAGTTTTATTGTCAGTATTGTGTATATCGCCAAATTAATAAAAAAAAAATGTCAACATACCCGTTTGCTTTTTACACCACTTCTATAGTGCTGAACATTAATGATTATACAGTAAATGAGATGCTAACAATTTCAAGATGATGCGGTATTCATTATAAGTATTAATTTTATGCAAATGTATGCAGCTAGAAGTAAATTATCGGCTGGCGGGGGTATGGCTTTGAGCTGCTTTTTAGCTCCTCGGCTGGGAGTACAGGAGTTTAGCTACACTGTAGCTGAACTCCAGGTTTTATGTAGGTAGAGGGGGGTTAGTATTAAGGTGGGCATTAACGATACCCAATCATCTCATTTGATCGGAAAATTATTATTCAGGACACCTACCGGAAAGGAAGACTGCTAAACAATATGATCAGATTAATGGAATCGATTTGTTTTATGACCTTTTATTAGTTATTATAAAAAACTGCATTACAGACAACTTCACTCACTGCAGGCACTGATGTATAGACTTGGGAGAGAACCATAATTCTTACAGTGGAAAATAAAACAAAAACAGAACTGTACATCTCTATCTCAGAGCGTTGGTTAGCACACTACAGCAATACTGCTTTTCTACAATAAGAGGTAATAATCTCATTAGTAGAGAGGTGATGAAATTATGAAAACTACTATAAAGTTTTCCAAATCAACTGTCAAACCCTTATGACAGATGCTTACAGTTACTAGTTAGTTACTACTTAATACTGTAAAAATGTTAGGCTTTCTGACTGTAACACATGATGCTATAGGTGTCACAAATATTCAAAGTTTCATCCCGACGTGTCCTGACCTGAGAGTTTGGGAACCACTGTTCTATGACAACCTTCAAACAAATGGCTATACCAAAAACAATGTGTATGTGTCACATTTGGCTTTCTTGACACAGTTTCACTGGAGCGTGCATGTTCAGTATTTACTCATGCACAAATACACAATATCTGCACCCTAAAAATAGGCCTACAAATTTTCCATCTGTATTCCTATTATTAATGAAAATGGTTTGAAACTGAACTTGTCCTCACAGTGAAACAACTAGCTAGTGTTTTAGCAGGAATAATGTATTAATGGCTATTTGCTCCCACCTCCATAGGGTTCTGCAGGAAGGTGGACCACAAGAGGTAGGGTAAATGGCAGCCTGGACCGTGCCCCCTCCAATACAATGATATAGGACGTGGGCAAGTGCTCCAGTCAATACATGGCTACAGAAGGATAGGAGTGCCACCCTGGCTCTTCCTACAGATTGCTGCAGGTGGAAGGAAAAATAGCAAAATAAGCCATGCCCCCTCCCAAAATGCGCTGCAGAAGGTAAGGTGAGTGGCAGCCTAAGCTGTGAGAAACAGTGGAGTGGTAACCTGGACCTTGCCCCTCCCATAGGATTCTGCTGAGGAAGTTACGCTAAGTGGCAACATTAGCTATAACTCCTCTCATAATGTTACCAAGTCGCAGTGTAGGCCAGGTCCCTTCAAATAGGTACTGCAGAATGCTACAGGGTTCTGCAATGACATAGAATGGGGCAACCCAAGGATGTAAGCCTGGACAGAGTTAAAAAAAATAGTGTGTTTTTGTGGAGTGACTGTGTAGTTTACGTACCCTTTTTACCTTTCTAAACAATATTTCATTATGACTAGTCGTTAATATTTAGCCGGCTCACCTGCCACATGCGATCTGAGATACTTCACTGCCCATGAGCTCGAGGACACGCCTGGGATTGATTTCATTATGAAGAGAGTCATGCCCCAGCTGCCCACAGCCTCCAGCTCCAAATGTAAAAAGCCCTCCGGTCTATAAAAAGTAAACAGCATAGGCCTTTTTGAGTTTTATAAAACAGATAGTATGGTAAAAGATAACAAGATCACCTTTAAGTCATTACCTTTGTTAGGACAGCTGTATGCTCTTCCCCACAGCTTATATACACAACCTTCTGGGTCCGCAAGGGTTTTACTTGACAGGGGGATTCTCGCACTGCAATGGTAGGTACATGTTACTTCATGCATACATTTTTCCACACACTGCTAGTTGGGATAAAGTAACGGACGTTTTTAGCGCTGACTTGTCAAGCATTAGCATTTGGATGAACAGCAGTGACAGATAGTTTTTTTTTATATATTAATATGCTTTGCATGATACATTATATATGTTCCATTCAGTCACCTATATTTTCCAGAGATTATTTTATGAGTATATCTTTTTATGAGGATTATTTGATTTATGATCTGAATAATTATTAATATCCTTTGTACTTAAAGAGACACTGAAGCGGGAAAAAAATTATGATATTATGATTTGTATGTGTAGTACAGCTAAGACATAAAACATTAAGATCAGATACATCAGTATAATTGTTTCCAGTACAGGAAGAGTTAAGAAACTGCAGTTGTTATCTCTATGCAAAAAAGCCATTAAGCTCTACGACTTTCAAAGTCGTGGAGAGGGCTGTCTTCTGACTTTTATTATCTCAACTATAAGTGAACAGTTTTCTTTTTCTCTGCCAGAGTAGAGGTCATTAGTTCACAGACTGCTCTGAAAGAATCATTTTGAATGCAGAGTGTTGTGTAATCTGCACATAATATAGAATGATGCAATGTTAGAAAACACACTATATACCTGAAAATAAAAATATGAGAATATTTTCTTTGCTGCTAATCTTCTAGTAATTATTCATAGTACACAACCAATCCATTATATCATATATTTTTTTTTCGCTTCAGTGTCTCTTTAACGTAATACATTTTAACATACATCTCCATCTACTTTATTGCCAGTTTATGAGACATTAATGCTATTATGATGTTCTAAGTTTTAGTTCTGAGTGCATTTCTTTTGAGATGTTTTACAGGCACACTACTGACCTAAAGACTCGAGGTTTAACTCCCAAAATGCATTGGGGTTTTTTTTTTACTGTGCTCAATAAATGTCTTATTGCCAGTTTATAGGTTCGTCCCCTGATTTGGAGGTAAGCCAACACTTACCTCAATTTAATCTGTTTTAAATCATTGTATCAATTCTTGGGCAACTCTTATCATGCAAGTGCTATACGAATCGAGAGTACAGTCTCCATACACACTTGCAGTGGTTGCTTTAGGTGTAACCCTGGTTTGTGATTACTCCTCCTTCCTCGTGTCATTAAAATGTACCTATTGCCTGACATACTACACCATCTGGGGCTATTAGTGTCCCCTGAGATTTTTCTAGAAGGTTTTTTTAATCATTCAGACCAGCCTCCTAAGTGTACTGTAATTGTGATTTAAAGTCAGAAGATAACACTAGCCTTTAGATTGTAAGCTCGCACGGGCAGGGCTCTCTCACCCTTTTGTGTCTTGGAATTTGTTACTCAGTCTGTAGCTTGCACTCTGACTGTTATACATGTTATTCATCATGTTACATTTGTCATGGTAATTATCCATTCTGTATTGTGTACCGGTGTCCATATATTAATGTTGCCTGTATTATGTATCTTATATTTGTTTTTATTACATTTACAAGAAATGGTTAGATGGCTACAAGAACAAATTTAAAAAGGTACAGAGACTACATGCAGTCACCTTATGGGTCTTCTGGATAGCTTACTGGTACTGGCCCCTTTGATGTGGGATTTGACAAGATTTCATATCCCAGCTATAGCCAGTAAAGAGTCTTTGGGCAAAGCTCCCTAATGATCCTAGTCGTCCACGGAGCGTGCCTTTGAGTCCGCCAGGTGAAAAGAACAATATAAATGTTCTGTATCTTGTCTGATTGAATTATGTGCATGTTACTAAAAAGCATTAGGTAATAAAACACTAGGTATAAGGACTGTGTATGTGAGCTAAGCCTTACAATTTATAAAATGCAGAATTTGTTTTAAGTGAATGGGCCTTAGAGTTCAATAATAATTATAATAATTCTACCATTTGTATACTGCTTCTCTCATGTTGGACTCAAAGTGCTTGAGAGCTGCAGTCACTAAGTGGCATGCTCAGTAGTCCACCTTGCAGTGTAAGGGAGGTCTTGCCTAAGGACTCCTTACTGAACAGGTATTGGCTTACTGAACAGGAAGAGCTGAGAGGCAAGCCCTGGTCCCTTAACCAGTACACTGTTGGTGCTCTTAACCAGTACACTGTTGAGCAGATTTATATTTTATAAATCACAGAAGAAACGTTGCACTTTAGATAAGTATCTGTACCTGCCTGAACCAATAGCTGATGTTTATTGGCATATAACCAACTACTAACCTACTGGCTCCATTTTGGAATCATTAACCAGGAGTCTGGGAATGGATTTGTCATAATGGTGTTAATAGGCTTCTAAGTCTATGTGCATTGTACTAATACCTTGAGGCATATCCCTTCATGCTCTTTAACAGATTTGGGGGTTTTAAATTGTTGGGTGAAGGAAGCGATATGCAGTGGCATACATGAAAAACGAGCATGCCCCAAGATTTGGTCACAATGGATACATCTCCATAAATTCAGTATGTACTAACATTTGAGCTTCTCTGGCCAGTGACAACACATCTGAACACACAGCTCTTCATAGATCCAAATATTGGAGGATGGCTAGGTGGAGGGTACTCTTGACCCCACAAGGGGGTATGTGGGTGGTAATGCTTTTTGTTGGGGTCAAGTAGATTTTTTTTGTAAGAACCAACAAAATAAACTATAAAAGGGTTTGTAATTTTGGCTAAAATAAATATGTTGTGCACCATGCTATTTTAGTCCTTTGTCAATGTTTTAATCTCATGGTTAGCATTTTTCTCATTAAGCAAACATTTTCTTGGCCAGTATCCATTATCATATTGCTAGACATTTAGTTTAGTATGACGCAGGCATGTACAAATTAACGGTGACACAGTGTGTTTAAGGCCCAATAAAGCCAATTACGTTTTTTATGTAATAAAAGGCTGACATGTTAAAGATAAAGTAGGTGCAAAAAGAAAGCAAATCTTCATGCTGTGCTGCAATTAGTGAACTCAGCAGTCATAGCTGTACTCAAGAGCTGTTTCTACGGTTACATCTATTGGACTTGCTTGCTTAGCACTAGGTATTCCCACAATTCCTTAGTCAGTAGCCAGTCTTTTTACGTTTACTGCCATACACCTTATAATAGGTTAATAGCTGCATATTAATTACCTGTAAACGTAAACACAAGTTGCAGTTGCCATAAATAAAATGACAATGAATGAATACTAGAAGTAGTAATACTGCAAAAGGATTTAACCAAAATCTAAGATACTTTAAAAATGAAAAGGGGGATTTGAGGTACAATATTTATTCTGATATAATTGCCCATAAAAATACAGAAATCTACTTCAGATATACCTACAGAAAACCATCTGTCTTTTATGCATGCAGGGGTGTTTAATTTTATTAAAGTGTAATCAAAACTGTAACGCTTTGAAATTGCACTGTATGTTTTAAAATAACACTGGTAGACTTGTCTCTGTTGCGTACAACAGTCTAGGTGGAAATTATTACAAGAAAAGAGTATGCCAGTTAAAGGATACCACAACTGACATGTGGCATAATGAGATAGACATGGGTATGTACAGTGCCTAGCACACAAATAACTATGCTGTGTTCCTTTTTTTCTTTCTCTGCCTGAAAGAGGTAAATATCAGGTATGTAAGTAGCTGACTCAGTCCTGACTCAGACAGGAAGTGACTACAGTGTGACCCTCACTGATAAGAATTTCCCCCTTTTTTATCTCTTTCTTGCTCCCAGAAGCCATTTTCTTCTAGGAAAGTGTTTTATAGTTGGAATTTCTTATCAGTGAAGGTCACACTGTAGTCACTTCCTGTCTGAGTCAGGACTGAGTCAGCCACTTACATACCTGATATTTACCTCTTTCAGGCAGAGAAAGAAAAAAAAGAACACATCATAGTTATTTGTGTGCTAGGCACTGTACATACCCATGTCTATCTCATTATGCCACATGTCAGTTGTGGTATCCTTTAAGGTTGAAGAGGAGGGTAGGTGATCACTGTCTTTCAGAGTAGGGTAAGAAAAGGATGGGTCTGAATGTAGTAAGAAGCAAACGTGTTTAAGAAATGGAAGGGGAGGATTCATGCAAGTCACATGGCAAGTAACAGAAAGGTGGGCGTCAATTCGATCATGGGACAAATGAGTGTGGTCAGTATCATTGGAAGGGGAGGTGAGAGAAGGTAAGAAGATTACTTGGCAGCAACAGAGTGATTGAGGATAAAGGAATGCGAGTGCTAGATTGGAAAGAAATGACCACATACAATATAAGGGTAACAGAGACAATGGGGAAGATTTACCAAAACCAGTACAAGGAAAAATGGAGAAACGGAGCAACACTGGTGCAAAACAAGTGCAAATATGGAGAAGTTGCTCAGAGAGTCCAATCACAATTATTTCTCCGGTTTTAAGCAAAGGGGTGGGCATAAGCCTGACTGGCAAAGAAGGGTGGGCGTAATCTTGATGGGAAATAATGGGGAAAACGGAGATCAGAATCTAGGTGCCAATTGATAAGCGGAAAGTTGGAATTTGATAGATTTGGGCATAAAGTAATAACGTTAGTCAGATGGCGGATGAGTCAGTCTCACTGGGTGGGGGAAAAGAAGAAAAGAAGGCGAAAGTAGTAATTGGCAAGACTTAAAGGGGCAGTATGGTGAATTGTCTTATGATACGATCATTCAATATAACCTTTTTCTAAGTGGAGCAATGTATTGAGCTTGTACTGTTGTAGAATAAAAGTCAATTACCATAGTGCATTTGCCACATTCAGTGAAGGAGTGGCGTCGGGAGATAAACCTTACTGACGCACAGTTAGCATATACCATTGTGGAGGAGGCGGCAGCCCTGTCAGCTGTTTGTATTTTTGTTATTCTTCACCCCATTGATGATCCCGGAGAGGATTGCTCCTACTTGTAACGGCACACTTGTGCCGTTTTACACCTCCGGAGCAAAGCGGGGGTACCGCCGAGTGCTGGGGTCGCTAGGTGACCAGTAAACACTGGTCTGCAATGTGCTAAGAGCAGGAGCTGCGGCTCCATAGCCCACAGTTCCTGCTAACAATACAATGGGGGCTTTTGTAACTCACTGTGTGAGTCATGGCAAGTCACCACACACATTCTGTGCAGGCTGGGGAACTGATGCAACCATTGCGCAGCATATGATATGCAGACACCGCGCAATAACAAGGGAGCACCACTCCTCCAAAGAAAGGCAGTCACTCACCAGTACAAACAAGGAGACAGAAACACCAGTATTGAACCTTTCCAATAAAATACTCACAACGGAAGAAACACAGGTACTTTCAAAAGGTCTATCATTTTGCCCCTTTTCTAGGTTCAACAAGTTTGACTTTGAAGTTGACATGTTCAAATACGAACGGAATATGAAGCTAAGACAATTTTTTTCTAAGGAGCCTCAGAAGGAGAAAACTGCACTGGACACGCCACTCAAACTCAAAAGTAAATTTATTCCTGCAGGTCAATATCCAACTATTGAGACTTTCACCCAGACAGTCAAATACGAAGTCCTACAAGGAGTTGATCAAATACAGCCGAAACACAATCTGTCTATAGGAGAACGAGATGCCTTGAACAATCTAAAGAAAGATGACACCATAATTATAAAACCAGCGGACAAGGGTGGAGCGATCGTGGTGCTGGACTATGGAGAATATAGATCAGCGATGACATCCATGCTTAGTGATGGCGACAGCTATAAGCGCATCATGAGAAATCCCACCTCAAATATTATGTATAAGATTGACCAACTTGTTGAATTAGGTCACAAGAATGGTTGGATATCAGATACCACAAAGGAATATCTTCTTTGTGACAATCCACAAACGCCCGTTATTTACGGGTTACCAAAAGTCCATAAAGGTTTGTCTCCCTTAAAGTATAGACCGATCATTTCAGGGTCAGACTCTGCAACTCAGCCGTTGGCAAGGTATGTAGATTTTCATTTGTATTTCAAGGAAATATTGACACTGTGATACTATGCTCGATGGACATTTCTGCGTTGTACAATAGTATACCTATAGAAAAGGGATTGACTGCTGTCAGTCATTTTTTGAACAAAAGGGAAAACAAACAGGTGCCTAGTGACTATATACAACATTGTTCGGAAACAGTACTTATGAACAATTGTTTTCGTTTTGAGAATGAGTGGTTTGAACAGATCAAAGGGACGGCAATGGGAAGTTCGGCCGCACCCGCTTTCGCTAATCTCTTTATGGGGTATCTTGAAGAGACTAAAATCTACCCCAATGAACTGTATCAACAACATGTCAAATTGTGGTATAGGTTTATTGATGATGTGGTACTGTTGTGGGATGAGAATGTCCATCAGCTGGGAATGTTCTTTGATTTCTTGAATGGATTGGCAGATGGTATTGTATTTAACCCTGAGTTCTCCACTGAGAGTATTACATTTCTAGATGTCAAGATAAGTAAAGGAGAAGGGAGAAACCACCTTGTTCCAGAAACCCACAGATAGGAATAGTATTCTGAGAGCAGAAAGCTATCATCCCCCACATCTCATCAACTCATTGCCAATCTCTCAATTCCTGCGGGTCTTGAGGATCTGCAATACTGATGAGGAAAGAGATCAACAAATTTTGTTGATGCATAACAGGTTTCTTGAGAGGGGGTATAGTGAAACCATTCTGAACCGAGCGCTTGATAAAGCAAAAGAAAAGTGGGTGTGTGGCAATGAATTTAGAAATGTTCAAGCAAAACGAGAATGTGTACCATTGGTACAAAAATTTGGCTCAATGGCTACACAGATTAAGCAAGCCACACAAAAAACCACAATGTTTTAATGGCTGACAAAAAACTGGCCCCAATGATCAAAGCAAAACCCTTGTTTGCATATAGAAATTGCCAGAATATCCGCAGTACTTTGGTACAAGCGGATCCCTGGCAAAAATATATGCAGAAGGGGTTCAAGTTTTCTGAGAAAACAGGATGCTTCAAATGCCATAAATGCAACATTTGCAACTCATTGATTATTGGCGATACGTTTATTCATCCCCAAAGTGGCAAAAAATATGCCATTCGCGACTATGTAAACTGTGACACAGATCACGTGGTTTACATGCTCAAGTGTCCCTGTGGTCTGGCCTATGTAGGCATGACCACAGGCCCCTTTTAGAAACGATTTCAGCGCCATCGCAGTGATATTAGGACGATGTATGCGGCGGTAGCAAAGGGTGAAACCCCCGATGCAACAAAGCCAGTAGCATTGCATTTCTTGGAGATGAGGCATCAGGTTCATTCATTGAGAGGCATGATTATAGAACGAGTACAGGCGCCAAGGAGAGGAGGTGATCACAGACAATCCCTATTACAAAGGGAAGCATTTTGGATTTATACCCTCAATACAGTCGTACCCGGGGGTTTGAACACCAATAACAGCCTTACTTGCTTTCTGAAACAGAGGTGATCTATTGTGCTTAAGTAGCCAGTTAATATGTACAGTGTAGATAGTTTGTCTAACTTTTCATATGTACAGTGTAGATATTCCTTCTAAATCTTATATATTCTTCTTTATCCAATCCTTTAGGTGTTTGCCCTTACCCTTTCACTGTGGTGTCTTTCTGGTGGTATTATCTATTTCCTGCACCGGGTGAGTAAATATCTATAGTTGGCCCCAACAGCACCTCTTACGCAACTTTGCCTTGGCCATATCAAATATGTTATGTATTTTCCTAGGTTGAAGATGCAAAAATTGTCATTGGAGTATATGGAGGAGTGGAGCTCCCTTGTTATTGCGCAGTGTCTGCATATCATATGCTGCGCAATGGTTGCATCAGTTCCCCAGCCTGCACAGAATGTGTGTGGTGACTTGCCATGACTCACACAGTAAGTTACAAAAGCCCCCATTGTATTGTTAGCAGGAACTGTGGGCTATGGAGCTGCAGCTCCTGCTCTTAGCATATTGCAGACCAGTGTTTACTGGTCACCTAGCGACCCCAGCACTCGGCGGTACCCCCGCTTTGCTCCGGAGGTGTGGAGCGAACGAAATGACAGGGGGAGTGGTTACACACTGAAGCACGCAGTGATTGGCTGCATGATTCCGAATTGGGCGGAATCGGCATGTGGAGAACAACAATGTGACGTCAATGAGGGCGGAGCTAAGCTGCGGCGAGTGACAGCACCGGGGACCAGCGAGAATGGTCTCGCAGATGACCCGGGGCTGTTAACGGCCAGAGGGAGGCGGGACTTCCGCACCAGACGGCAGCAGCAATGATCGGGAACGCATAGTGCGGAGATGGCTTCAGCACACATTCAGGGCAGTACTGTGCTGGACTACAGCGTACCTTAACAGGTAAAGGTGTATACTGTTTAATTCTATCAAGCTGGCATAATGTGATTTATTGTCTTTGTTGGTATGAGACCACAAGAGGTCATATGCATATGAGATTACTCCAAGGATTAAGTTAATTATGCTAATTATGGTAATTATGCACATTTTTTTGGGTGGCAATTTTGAAATGGGGGTGTGGTTCAATGTGGGAAAACTGGTTTTATATCACCCTCATGTTACCATTGTTACCATGGTTACATTGTTACCATTCTGTACTGTAGCCTTGACAAAGGGGACCCCACGGACCCCAAAACGACTCGTTGGTTGTGGAATGGTGTGTCACGTTTTTTGAATAAACAGGACATGGTACATTAGAGTGTGCGGACCCTCTGGAATTTTTTGTAATAATTAAGTGGTCTACAAATTCTATATTTTACATACTGTATATACAAAAGAAAAGAAGGGGTGTCGCTCTATGGAGTTATGTAATATGGTGGAAGTGGGTAGGTCCTGCTGTGAGATATGGTTCTCATGCATATGTTTGCAGATATATACGGTGTGCTCTGTGTTTGGCAGGAGAGAAGAGCAATCTATGAAGACATGAATGAAATGGCAGGCATCGCTCTTACTGTCACACTGTATTGTAATAAAGTTCAATTACCAGCATACAACTTACAGATCCCAGATTGTGGAATTGCTCACAAGCGTAGGGGTGAGAGGTGGGTGCAAGGGGACACAGAGGACATTTAACGCCCTACAGACACTTGGTCACTTGTGAGGGATCCCAAAATCTTGGATATGCAAGTTATAGGTTGCAATTTAACCCTCAATAAAATACAGTATGATCGTTCAAGCGGTGTCCGCCTTTTTATTCACATATTCATAAATTATACATTATGTACCAATCTCTGTATGTGTGTACCAATGTTTATCACTGTAAAGTGCACGGATAATGATGGTGCTATATAAATCATTAATAATAGTAATAAATAATAATATTGTGAATGGAATGAAGTGACAGCAATTTCATTTTATTTTTTTAAATTGTGAAATTCACTTGCATTTTTTGCACTGAAATAGGAGATATGGTTTGAAAAGACAGTTTACTAGCTTCAGGATTTTCCAAGCTGAAAACGGCTCCCCGATTTCCATAATAAAAACAAAACAACAACAGTGCTTTACCTCTTTCGTCATTTAGACCAAGCTGCCCTGAGCTGTTTTTTCCCCAGCCAAAGACTGCTCCAGAAAGGGACAAGGCAAAGCTGTGGAAACCTCCAGCTGTGACCTGAGCTAGCGGAATTCCCTCCAAGGATTTTACCCGTTGTGGGCTGGACTGAGTGGCTGATCCCGGACCAAGACCCAGCTGTCCATGATTATTCTGTCCCCATGTAAATAACTGGCCATCTGGAAGAATGTAACAATGAATATATGGTACCTTTTTATTAATCAGCTGATACAGATAGATTAGTACACAGCAGAACAAAATCAACCTATTCAGGCTAACAAAAAAAAAAAAGGCAAAATGTAAGACTAAACCTTTTGGTGGTTGTCTGTATGTCCTGTAGACAAGACACTTGTCTGCCAGGCAAAAAGAACCAGATCATTCAAATGTTATCTCATGGCTATGGCTGCAGATTCTGTTGTTCACAACACGTATAAAACCTTGATATTTACTTAAAGGGAACCTAAACTGAGGATATGAATTTTTCCTTTTAAAATAACAGTTGCCTGGCTCTCCTGCTGATCCTTTGTCTCATATACTTTCAGCCACAGCCAAGCATGCAGAACAGGTGCTCTGGCTGAAGTCAGACTGGATTAGCTGCATGCTTGTTTCAGGTGTGCGATTCAGCCACTACTTCAGCCAAAGAGATCAGCAGGACTGACAAGCAACTGGTATTGTTTAAAGGAAACCAGAGATCAACACTATTAAAAGATTTATACATACCTGGGGCTTCCTCCAGCCCCATCCACACAGATCCCTCCCACGCCGCCGTCCCCAGTCTTCTCCGTCTTCTGTACCGGGTCCCGTAACTTTGGCCAGCCTGCGCAGTACTATTCTCCACCGGAGAGAGAGCACTGTGCTTGCGCAGACTGGCCGTGACTGGACAAAGTTACAGTACCCGGTACAGAAGACGGAGAAGACTGAGGACGGTGGCGTGGGAACGATCCGTGCGGATGGGGCTGGAGGAAGCCCCAGGTATATATAAATCTTTTAATAGTGTTTATCTTTGGTACACTTTAAAACAAAACATCCATATCCCTCTCAGTTAAGGTTCCCTTTAATTTGCTCTCATAAGAAATAAATAAATAACTTTGACACAACTAGAACATTTAAAGTGAACCTTAAGTCAGAAAAAAAAATGAGTTTTACTCACCTGGGGCTTCTACCAGCCCCCTGCAGCAGTCCTGTGCCCTCGCAGCCACTCACTAATCCTCTGGTCCCCCGCTGGCAGGGTGAAACGAAACAAACGAAACTAGCTGGCAGCGGGGGACCAGAGGATTAGTGAGTGGCTGCGAGGGCACAGGACTGGTAGAAGCCCCAGGTGAGTAAAACTCATTTTTTTTTACTGACTTAAGTGTCTCTTTAAGAAGGTTCAAATATTTTGGAAGAAAAATCGATATAAAATCGATCGAGCATATAAACAACTTAACGTATCCCTGACATTAGTTGAACCTAGTCACATTTTTTTTGTTTTCAATATTTTTACTGAAGGTGCCAACTAACGACACATTGATGAATGTACAATCTTACCAAATCTATCAAGTAGAAGGGTAAACTAATTGAATATACTTTATCCACTTGAGGACCGCGGTGTTAAACCCCCCTAGTGACCAGGCCATTTTTTGCTAAATGGGCCACTGCAGCTTTAAGGCCTCGCTGCAGGGCCGCACAACTCAGCACACAAGTGATCCCTCCCCACCAACAGAGCTTTCTGTTGGTGGGGTTTGATTGCTTCCCCAGTGTTTATTTATTTTTTTGTAAAAAAAAATTTTTTTAAATAAATGTACTTCTTTTTTTTAAAATAATTTTCCCTACCTCCCTCCCCCAGTCAGCCTATCACAGTGGATCGCTCCTGTGTCCCCCAGGGAGACAGCCGTGTCACACGGTAGTTCTTGCTATAATTTTCTTGTAGGCGGCAGCTGCTATACCAGAATGGGCACAATATACAGATTCAAACAGTTATAAATTGTAGATTCAAAGAGATAATCTACACTATACAGTGCATCCAGAAAGTATTCACAGCGCATCACTGTTTCCACATTTTGTTATGTTACAGCCTTATTTCAAAATTTATTACATTCATTTTTTCCCTCAGAATTCTACACACAACACCCCATAATGACAATGTGGAAAATGTTTACTTGAGATTTTGGCAAATGTATTTAAAATAAAAAACTCTTAATGAAAAAAATTGCCTAACTGTATCTATTTAACTGCTTAATAGTCTCTGTTAATTGTTTTAGGATATGTCTCTTCAAATATCCACTTTACGCCACTTTTTTCTTTCATCTAACAGCCTATTTACAATGTTGTGGTGCAGACCGTGCCTCAGGAAGTTTTCATGGGAGGGGCTATGTCTTAGGCTGTGCCCTGTGAGTGTCTATTGGCTGCACGATGACTCTGGCTTGGTAAGTATACATGGGTGTATTTCTACTTTACACCTGTGTCCCGAAATGTCTGGTGACTTGTCTGACTCCTTTATACGGATTGGTGGTGGTAGAGGCTTGATTTACAGAAACTCCCTTTCTGGCTGCTCCAGCTGGGGGACAGACCATGACTTAAAGTGATTTTAAGTTTATTTTGTTGTTCGCTTTCAAATTGTAATCGCTAAGCTAATAAAGTTATCTGAGAAAAAATTATTGGTGGTATAGGCCTTTTGTTGGAATTTTTTTTTGTTTCTTTCTCTGAGTACAGTCATTTATTAGCACCATTTATTCATAATGTCTGTCTGCCTTCATTGTGTACACAATGCATCATGCAACAGCTGACTGCACCCTCAGCTAAGGAGCGGGTTACTTAAGAGGCCCACTAAATCCACAAATCTTTACCTAGATCTATGCAGCAGTCAGGTGCACTGGGTCAGAGGCATAGCACAGTTCCTGCTTTGGTTACTAGTGCAGTAGTAGCAACAATTACTTCTATATGCAGGGCCGGGCCGAGGCATAGGCTGGAGAGGCTCCAGCCTCGGGGCGCAGTGTAGGAGGGGGCGCACAATTCATTCACCTGTCATTCCTAATTGTGTATGAAGCAGAAAGAAATAAGAAAAGGGGATAGATAGCAGTGACTGCAAGCCAGATATCTGGATATTAAGGTGTTGGGGAGGTTGTGGGCCCTGTGGCCCTCTTAGTCTAATAGCAATCAGTGTGTGACAGCTGGGGTAGGAGGGATGGAGGGGCGCACTTTGGTGTCTCAGCCTTGGGTGCTGGAGGACCTTGTCCCTGCTCTGTCTATATGCTCTTTGAACAGTGGTATCCACTAACAAACTGTTCCATTCCTCTGCTTACACCTTTCCCACACAATGGCTGTCCTTGAAAAGCTGGTTTAAATGGTTGATGTAAGGCAGTTATTATAAATGCACTATCGACTGGGGCCCAAGGCTTTGAAGCTCCATCACAGGTCTGAGTAAAAGCTTCTTGACAAGCTTTTGTTAATATAGACACTGGACACTTCCAGCACCACTAACAGTGGAGTGTGCAGAATGTAGCACCGCCAAATAGATTCAGGCTGACTTTCCCCTTGAGGCCTTCTTTTAATAGTGGGAATGATGCAATCAAAGCAGCCACACTAGCCCCACCAACATAGTCAAAAACTGACTGCCTGTATTTTGCTCCTTCTGGTCCTGTGATCAAAATTTCAGGATGATTACTGGGCTATTAGACAATGGCCACAATTCACTAAGATCACAATAGTGAGAATAAGGCAAGCAAAAACGTATCACCACACATCAACTGGCATTTTAAGTATTTATTCAATAAAGAAGCTTGTAGTGACATGTTTTCACAGTGAGAGCTTTATCTTATCAATCTAGTCCTTAAAGTGGACCTGAACTCAGAACTTTCTCTTTGCTCTAAAAGATAAGCAACAGTATACAATAACATTTACAGAAAAACATTTCTTTGTTACAGCTTGCAGAACTCCTCCAATAAATCTGCAGTGTGTCTACTTCCTGCTTTCATGGATGCAGACAAGGGGTTAACATCCTGTGTTTACATATTAGCTGTGTCTGCCGAGGACTGCAAAATGTATGTGCTGAAACAGCTGAGAGATAAAGTTACACTTGTGATCCTCCTGCTGCCAGCGAGAGAGAGAGAGAGAGAGAGAGAGAGAGAGAGAGAGAGAGAGAGAGAGAGAGAGAGAGAGAGAGAGAGAGACTCCACTTTACAAGGCAGTCTCTCTAGTAAAACTCAACTTAAGGACAGCTCAGGCCAGGTGATAAATCCTCACACACTTTAGAGTTGTTGTCACTTGCATTCCTTTGTGAATTGACATCCTGTCTTTAAGTTTAGTATTTGGTTGTTAATTTAGCCCCTTCACCTCCGAGGGTTTTTCTGACTGCGCCGTCTCATGGGTGCCCATGGTCATTCATGGGGACTTAGATCAATGAATGGAAACTATGTTCCCATTCATTGATCTAATGGGTACGATCGGCGGCAGTAACAAGCGCAGGAGCGCCTGGACAAACGGGAGTGCACAGCGGGGAGGGACGTAGTAGCTACATCCCTGCAAGGAGATATGGGATTTTGCAGGGAAGTAGTTACTCGTCCCAGGGGAGGGGAAGTGGTTAAGGATGCAATCGTTAACTTTAGAAATCACTCATTAACTTAGGGACAGAATCCATAATTTAAGAATTGCATGAGGTATATTGCTTAGTGAATATGAAATGATTTATCACCATGGTGATGACAGTAAAAACAGGTCAGAAACATTATTAAAGTCATGAGAGAAGTTTAGTGAATTATGGCCAATATGATTAGTTCTCTGTCTAGAGGTAGTCTTAAAGAGTTTCGGTAGTATTTTCCACATACCATCTGAAAGACATAAACAGTGCTGGTCACCACAAGAAACTTGCAGGATCTTCTGCTGATTTAACTTCTTAATTAACCTGTAAAATAAACATGCTTAAGAATACAATAGTATGTGTTTTATTCTGGGAAAACACAATGAGATTTTTCAGCACATTTACTGTCCAATCGATTTTCCGATTATTTTTCTGATCAATTTCCTTTCACTTCTATGAGAAATCGATAAAAATAGATCAAAAATCAGATCGGTCGGAAATTATCTATCGAACCATCTATCTGCCAAAAAATTTCATGGCGTATTCCCAGCATCAGACCAAGTAAATTAAACAAGATGAGGGAAACAAAAAAAACATTAAAAGCTTCATAATATCCCTACTACATTCTAAACAAATTACTATTTAGCAATTTAATACATATTTCCAAGATCCATTTATTTTATTTTATTTTTTTTTTTTTACACAAAAGCCATAGAAAAAATTGAAATGTTCTGTCCTAATTTCAGCACTGCAAAACTGACTTTAATGTCTGGACAAATTGGGTCACCATCATATACTGTACTCCCAGCAACCTCCTAAATGTGATATTAAATTGAACTCTTAATTACAATTTCCTGAACATTAAAACACGATTTGTTATAACAGCAAGAACGTCTATAAAATATTCATGAATAAGCTTCACTTTAGTTTTATTTCAAATAAGATAATAGTTCTGTGTTTGTTTTGTCAAATCTCTTGAACCCGATTCTGCATTTGAAGTGAATACAGGTAAAGAGAACTTTTATCACTAAAAAATGATTTAAAAAAAAATTAACCCCATAATAAAAATTGAAGAAATCTAACTGTTGATGGATAGCCTGTACGAAATACGCAATCTGAGCATTATATATTTACTACAGTACCTCATAAACATAAGCTAAGGAAAGGACCGAGAAAGATTTTTTCCTCCTTCAAATTTACTATATCAGGATCCTGAGGAACTCCAATCCAAACCGGAAGGTAGGGAGAAGATAGATAAATGTTTGTTGCCCTCTCTAAAGCAAGCATGCAACCCACTAACCTTGGTGTATCCCTTAGAGTGCCCTAGATACTAGGTTCTCATGTGTTACACGTACCCCAGGGGGTACTTCTGATGGTTCCAAGGGGTACTCAGGCTTGATATACTTGACCAAGAATAACAAATTTAGAGTTTTAGAAAATGATAAATCTTATTTAAAAAACACCAAATTAGTATTTTAGCTAATTAAAAGCAATAGTAAATGTTTGGAAATGGTTTATAACTAATTATCATGTACTGTGATTAAATATATATTTGTCAAGGGGTACTTGGGATAATATTTACTATATCCACAGTAGAAAAATAATTCCAGGAGCAACTCGCTATAGCATTAAAATTCCTTTTAAGCTGATTCCTCATAAAAATAAGCAGGTAGTAAAAAACAGACAATACTTATCAAAGAGTTGTACAAGAGGTGCGGAGGATGTAATGGTCGACGATAGTTTCGATACCTGGTCTTGATAAAGCCCCAATCGAGGGGTGAACCGATCGTCGACCATTACATCCTCCGCACCTCTTGTACAACTCTGCACTTTACTGCTGCTTTGCCACTAGTGGATTTTGATAAGTATTGTTTGTTTTTAACTACCTGCTTATTTTTATGAGGAATCAAATTAAAAGTTTGGAATTTTAATGCTATAGCGAGTGGTTCCTGGAATTCTTTTTCTACTGTGGATACTGTATCATGGATATATGCTAATCCGGATGTTGATGTAATAATGCACTGCTTTTCAAGCAGTATGGCAGGAGGCTGGTGTGCACTCTTCTGTTTTCTCTGTTGATGTAATAATGTTTACTATGCTGGGGGGTACTTGTTGAGTATGGGGTTTTACAAGGGGTACATAGCAATGAAATGTTAAGAAACACTGCCTTGGATCATTTATCTCACCCCAACAAGGGCACTGTGAGCAGTACGGGAAGGACCTAGAGCCTTCCCTCTCCTTAGGTGAGTATCTGATTTTTCAGACTTACTTTAAGAGGCACTTTCATCAGGTCATTTCCCTTTTTATTCAATAATAAAAACAAAAGACACTGGCAGTCTTACAAAAATCAGACCTTGTTTATAAAGCATTACTACAGCTTCTACCCAAACCTGGTTTAAAACTGGTATGGCATTCAGCATGTCATTTTGTAGGTCTGTCCAGGTTTACATAGATAATAAAAGCGAAGTCATTTCAGTGATCTTTTCTGACTAGTCATCCCTGACACATCCAGCTCTCTGTTAGCACAGGGCGAGGGCTTGGCACAATTCAGTGTACTGTCTCTTCTATGAATAATTCTATACGCATTCCACACCCATCTCTGTACTTAGATTACACAGCAGAGAAAGCCTTAATGGGAAGCAAATCAGGAGTTTGCAAAGGTTGGGCTAGTTTGTTTTGATCGCTTTCTAAACACGGAATTTCCCCTAAAGTAAAAATTGCTTTCATTTTCACTAGGAACATACTGCCAAATTTCATGTCCAGTTTGTATGTACATCTACACCACTGGAACTTATTTGGTGACTATTTGCCAAATATATCCTAATCCCTCTTCTAAACTTTGCTTAATTTGTTTCTCTCAAAGATAAGGCTCTGTATACATTGTAAAGACAGCTTATCTAATAATACATTGGATTTAACATGTTTACAATATACATTTCAAACATATTTTGTTACAGACTTCCTTTTTGGCCTGCCTTTCCTGTGTAATGAATTATCATGTGATTCTTATTTACTGGCTTTGTTAGGGCTGGTTCAGACGGACGACGGGGGGCGTTCAGGCGGCTGGGAAGCCGCGGCGTCATGTGACGTCTAGTTCGGGGGCGGCGGTACGGCGATTGTCGGCTTTGCGTCGTGATCGGCGTTTCTCGTCTCCGCAGGGGGACATGAAGCCGCGGCGGCTAGCCGGCCCTGGACACCGCATGCAGCTTCTAGGGCCGGCCGAAACGACGCGTTAAATCGGGATCGGAACGCCGCGTTTGCACAATCGACGGCAATCACGAACTGCTAATCGCTCCCATTCACTTGAATGGGAGCATTCAGCCAACGAGTCCCGAACGCTTGGCGGTAAACGCTGCCAAGCGTCCATGTGAACCAGCCCTTAGTTTATCTTGAAGTATGAAAGCACAATCACCATAGAGAAGGGACCAGCAACAGGCAGATGTAGCCAGCACATAAATACTTAGAAAAGTGAATCTAGTATTGACATCAGAAATATATCACTTCAGCTCTTAAAGCAACATTACAGGATTAAAAAATGGGTCCTGCATCCTTCACATACTGCTTCAAATGTGTTTAAAGTGGGATTATAGTCAGCAAAGGCAAGAGTCTTCCTTTGCCTGTGTCTTCACTCTGCCCATTCACTCCGATTGTGCAAGTGCCATACTATCACAATACTATACATATTGTTATCTAAATAAAGCCATCAAAACATTTAAAGAGACACTGAAGCAAATAAAAAAATTATGATATAATGAATTGGTTGTGTAGTAGAGCTAAGAAATAAAGCATTAGGAGCCTAGACACAGGTCTAATATTTGTTTCCAGTATAGGAAGAGTTAAAGTGGATCCAAGATAAACTTTTACTCATTGCATAATTGTGTTCCTTTCATACTGTTTATAGGGCATTCCTCAAGCCAAATACTTTTTTTGTTTTGTTTTAATACTCTCCCTATAAACTAAACAAGCATCGCCCACAGCTCCTTTTGTGCCTTGGCACTGTAGCAAGGGGTTATAGGAGCTCAGTCTGGGCAGGAGTAGGAGAAGGTTACTAGCCATTGATTTCAGAGGCAGAGGGGAGGAGGGAGGAGGAGAGGGGACTGAATTTACACAGAGCCAAGCTGATAGCATCTCCTGATAGCAGATAGCAGCCTGTGACAAACAGAAAATGGCTGCCCTCATTGTATCACAGGATTAAATAATCATATTCTGTTGAAGCTGTTTGCATATAGATATGCTGTGTAAACTTTAGGTAACATATATAGACAAGTTACTTGTTATAGTTAGTTTTTCATCTCGGACCCGCTTTAAAGAGAACCCGAGGTGGGAATCTTAGAGTTAAATCTATACACAGAGGCTGGGTCTGGCTGTAGTGCCCAGCCTCTGTTGCTAGTTGAATATTCCCTAAATCCCCCCTGTGCTCTGCACGAGCCCATAAATTACAGCCGCGCTGTCTGGCTCTGTTTACTTTTCTAGTGTCACTCACGCTGCTCCCCCCGCCTCCTGCAGAGCGCAGTTCCCTGCCCGAGTCCCTGCTCTCTAATCAGCGGCGAGGGAAGAGACGTGGGCGGGGATCGGCGCTCTGCAGGAGGCGGGGGAGCGGTATGAGTGGCACTAGAATGGTAAACAGAGCCTGCTGCGACACGCTCAGTGTCGCCAGCGCGGCTGTAATTTATGGGCTTGTGCAGAGAGCAGGGGGGATTTAGGGAATATTCAACTAGCAACAGAGGCTGGGCACTATAGCCAGACCCAGCCTCTGTGTATAGATTTAACTCTAAGATTCCCACCTCGGGTTCTCTTTAAGAAACTCCAGTTATCTGTGCAAATAGCCATTAAACTCTGAGACTTTGAAAGTCATGGAGAGCTCTGATTTCTGATTAGGTTATCTCAGCTGTATTGGGTTTTTCTTTTGCAGAAAACAGTTCAGGACAGGTCAAAAGTTCACTGCCTGTTCCACAAAAACTTTTAGAATGCGGAGTAATGTGTAAACTGCAAGTATTAGAGAATGATGCAATGTTATAAAAAAAAGCTGTATAACTGAAAATAAAAATATGAGAATACCTTTTTTTGCTACCAATGTTCTAGTTAATTACCCCTACTACACAACCAATTCATGATATCAATTTTTTTTCGCTTCAGTGTCTCTTTAAGGGTTTGTACATGGAATTTTAAAACTTGGGGAATTGTATACCTAGGACTATACAAGACCTTTCTGATCTCTTTAAAAGAGCATATCAAAGCTATCTTGTGAACTCCATGTTTCTTCAACCTAGCTCTCCTGGATGACTTAAAGGGGAACTGAAGAGAGAGGTATATGGAGGCTGTCATGTTTATTTCCTTTTAATCAATACCAGTTGCCTGGCAGCCCTGCTGGTCTATTTCTCTGCAGTAGTATCTGATTAAAACCAGAAACAAGCATGCAGCTAGTCTTGTCAGATCAGACTTATAAGTCTGAACCACTGAAACACCTGATCTTCTGCATGCTTGTTCAGGGGCTATGGCTAATAGTATTAGAGGCAGAGGATCAGCAGGGCTGCCAGGCAACTGGTATTGTCTAAAAGGAAATAAACATGACAGCCTCCATATACCTCTCTCTTCAGTTCCCCTTTAAAAGAATAGAAAGGAAGGTTTCCTAAAGTGGACCTGAACTCTTGCACAACACAGAAGGCAAACAGAGAAATTCACCCTGTATTATTATGTATTATTAGAGAGTTTAGCCTGTCTAATCCCCCCTCGTATATGACTAATCACAAGTGTGTGATCTCTCAGCTGTGTCAGCTCAGGAACCTTGGCAGCCTAGGCAGAGCAACTCATTTGTAAACACAGGAATGTTAACCCTATGTCTTCTTCCATAAAAGCAGGAAGTAGACACACTGCCGATTTATTTGCAGTATTTCTATCAGCTGTAACAAAGAAATGTTCTTCTTTAAAGATTATTATGCAGTTGCTTATCATTTAGAGCAGAGCGGAAGTTCTGAGTTCAGGTTCACTGTAACCCTGCTTCTTGAGGTCATGCCTAAGTGAACCTAAAGTGTACTCCGCACTCAACCTTTCCTCCTGGCCCCCCTCCGTAATCCAGCCACTGTGCATGTGCACTGCACATCCTCTATCGGACCCCTGCGGCTGGCAGCATTCTGCTCATGCACAGTAGCAATGTTTGTGCAGAGTGCTCCCGGTCATAGGTGCGAGTTGGCGGAGCGTTGCAGGGGGACACTGGAGGAACGGCGGACTGTGGAAAGATGGCGAGGGACCAGGAAGACTTCAGGGGGCTGGAAGAAGACCCAGGTAACTAAATGAGCATTTTTTTTTTAACTTTAGGTTTCCTTTAAAGAATAACCTCACTCATGCAATACTCTAGTGTGCTAGAGATGAAGACAAGTGTATGCAAGTCATACTTATCTTCAGGCATGTGCACAGGGGGTTGCTCTGGGTGCCCAGCCCCCCCCCCCCCCCCGTTGTAAAAATCTTCAAAAAAAGGCCCCTCTCGCCGCACAAAATAAGCTCCGCCCCAACTATGATAAGCTCCACCCACCCCTGTGGGAAGCTCCACCCCCACCTGGGACACTTTCAAGTGAAGAGGCCCAGACAGGAGTCCTAGTGTGGCATACTGACCTCTCCCTCCACCTAGGACCCATACTGACCTCTAACTCCCCCAGCACCCATAGTGACCTCTCCCTCCACCTAGTACCCACAGTGACCTTTCCATTACCCAGCACCCACAGTGACCTCTCCCTCCAACTAGCACCCACAGTGACCTCTCCCTCCACCTAGCACCCACAGTGACCTCTACCTCCCCAGCTCTAGCAGTGATCCTGCCTACCCTAGCACCCACACTGACCTATCCCTCCCCCAGGACCCACAGTGATTTTTCCCTACCCCAGTGGCTACCCTCCTGTCCCCTGCAGCACCCACAGGGACCTCCCATCCCAAAAGCAGCACCTACAGTGACCTCTCCCATTGCCAGCGCCCACAGTGGCTTCTCCCAACACCCAGCATCCACTCCCTCCTCCAGTAACCACACTGACTTCTCCCAGCACCCACAGTGACCTCCCCTTCCTCCAGCACCCATACTGATCTCTTCCTTCCACAGCACCCACAGTGGCCTACCCTTCTCCCAGCACCCACACTGACCTCTACCTCCCTTAGCAGCAACTATGCCATTAATAGCAGCACCCATAGTGACCTCCCACTCCCTGCACCCACAATGACCTCTACCTCCCGAGACACACAGCGACCTCCCTTTCATCCAGCACCCATACTGACCTCTACCTTCCACAGCACCCACAGTTACTTTTCCCCCCAGCACCCAGTGACCTACCCTTCCCCCAGCAACCACACTGACCTCTACCTCCCCTAGCAGCAACTATGCCTTTCATATCAGTATCCACAGTGATCTCCCACTCCCTCTACCCACTGCAATCCCACCAATATTCAGCACCCACATTACACTCAACCAGTAACCGCCACTATAGTAAGCATCCAGTACTTGCACCAAGCACCCTATACTCACATCCGGCCTCAATATGGCACTTAGTACTTGCATCAAACAGCCACATGACACCCAATACCTGCACCCCTTCACCCTATAACTGGCACCCAGTACTCACACCTACATGGCACAGTACTTGCACCCAGCCCCAACATGGCACTCACTACTCACACCTGCACACCGCCTTCACATGGTACCAACTATCTGCACTCACACAATTAGTATTAGCACCCAAAGTACCTGCACTCAGAACCCACATGACACACAATGCCCACCCATAGCTTGCACTCAGTGCAGGCATGGCACCAAGTATTTGCACCTATGTGATACCCAGTACCTGCACCCAACACCCACGTATTTCATTTGCAGTAGTTCCAGTTGCACTAAGCCTCCACTTGGTGCCCAGCACAAACACCAAGCCCTCACATGACATCCAGTACTTGTACCCAGAACTCACAAGGGACTGAGTACCTGCAATCAACATCTACATGATGGTTGATACACACCCATACAGCCAGAATCCACATGACACCCTATGCCAGCACCCAAAACCCACATGGCACACAGCATCTGCCTTTAGCACCCACATGACAACAAATACCCCACTAGCCAGCATCCATCACCCATATGTCACCATGTACTCACTCCCAGTACCCACTTGGCACTCAGTATTTGCACCTAAGACCCACATGACACGCTGTATACAGTTTTGCATCTACTAATGCTTAGCAACCACTGCATATTGGTAACCACTTCTTCTTTGCCTGAAAAGAAGCTTGGGTGCTGATCAAGAGGCACAGAGGTCCCAGTAATGAAAGGTGAGTCTGTGCCTCCACTGTGGGCTCCACTGTGACCACTCTAACCCACTAACAGTGGTCACCTATCGCTGCTGATTTGAGGGTAATAGCGCCAAAAAAGTTGGTTGGAAGGAGACACAAAGTCTGCCTGATACTGCTATAAAGGTGTGTGTGTGTGTGTGTGTGTGTGTGTGTGTGTGTGTGTGTGTGTGTGTGTGTGTGTTTGTGGGGGGGGGGGTTAAGACTGCCTTATGCTTTCTGGAGAGGGGGTATTACATACACAATTTAGCCCGATTTATCGATTTCAAATTTGAGCACCACCCCCTTGAGGATCCTCTGCACAGCCCTGCCCCTTCCCGCAGCACCCACACTAACCTCTACTTTTCCCAGCAGCCACCCCTTCCCCTCATAGCTGGCACCCAGTACTCACACTCACATGACACCAAGTACCTGCACCCAGGCCTAAAATTGCACCCAGTACTCACACCTGCACACAGCCTCCACATGGCCCCCACTATCTGCACCAAGCACCCACGTAACCAGTACCCACACCCAAAGTATCTGCATTCAAAACCCATGTGATGCCTAAAGCCCACCCATAGCCAGCACCCAGTACAGGCATGGCGCCAAGTATTCGCACCCATGTCACATCCAGTACCTGTACCCAGCACCCACATGACCGAGTACATGCACCTAAATCTTACATGGCACTAAGTATTTGCAATCAACACCCGCATGACACTCGATACCCAACCATAGCCAGAATCCACATGACACTCTGTACTCACACCCAAAACCCACATGGCACCCAGCATCTGCATTCAGCAGCATGACAATCAATACCGCCCTAGCCAGAAACGAGGAGGGGGGGCATACGGGGGAAGGCATTGCCAGGCCCCTTTTTAAAATTTGAGCACCCCCCAGTTAAGGACCCTCTGCACGGCCCTGCTTATCTTCTTGGCAGTAGTCACAAATAAATAATGTTTTGAGTACTTTCATGCACTCTGTGTCTCCCCAGGACATTTCCTGTCTCTGACCAAAGCAGCACAGAGAGACCTCAAAATAAACAGCACTAAACAACACCACACAGTGACCGATTCAGGATCTTGTTAAAGAG
Source organism: Hyperolius riggenbachi (assembly GCF_040937935.1). Taxonomy (NCBI): domain Eukaryota; kingdom Metazoa; phylum Chordata; class Amphibia; order Anura; family Hyperoliidae; genus Hyperolius; species Hyperolius riggenbachi. Next base: position 256,871,145 of record NC_090646.1, on the reverse strand, counting down.
ACACTGAAGCGAAAAAAAAAATTATGATATCATGAATTGGTTGTGTAGTAGGGGTAATTACTAGAACATTGGTAGAAAAAAAAAATATTCTCATATTTTTATTTTCAGTTATACAGCTTTTTTTTATAACATTGCATCATTCTCTAATACTTGCAGTTTACACATTAATCAGCATTCTAAAAGTTTTTGCGGAACAGGGAGTGAACTTTTGACCTGTCCTGAACTGTTTTCTGCAAAAGAAAAACACCATACAGTTGAGATAACCTAATCAGAAGTCAGAGCTCTCCATGCAGAGCTCAATGGCTATTTGCATAGATAACAACTGGATTTTTTTAACTCTTCCTGTACTGGAAACAAATATTAGACTTATGTCTCTGCTCCTAATGCTTTATTTCTTAGCTAGACAAACAACTAGACAACCAATTCATTATATCATAATTTTTTTTTCACTTCAGTGTCTCTTTAAGTGCAGTACAGTATACCTGGGATCCTGAAAATGCACCAGGATCAATGCAGAAAACACCTAGAAAAAGAAGGCATCAAAAGTAGACCACTATGGAGGTGTGACACATGCACACTTTCATCTCCAACATTTTATTACATTGCATTTGGTGGTGTTCTTGTTTAATATCCAAGCCTTCTGTTGTAGCTGACTCACTGGATAAAATAAAAAAAAAAAAAAAAAAAAAATATATATATATATATATATATATATATATATATATATATATATATATATATATATATGTTCAGACTCAGACTTCAAGCAGGCCACTGTACTACCCCTGCTCAAGAAACCCTCACTCGACCCCTCGCTACCCTCCAACTACCGTCCTATCTCCCTCCTCCCCTTTGCCTCAAAACTCCTTGAGCGTCTGGATCACAAACGCCTGACCCAGTACCTCAATGCCAACTCACTGCTAGACCCACTCCAATCTGGATTTCGGCCTGCCCACTTAACCGAAACTGCTCTCACCAAAGTGGTCAACGACCTTGCCTTAGCTAAAGCTGAAGGTAAATACTCCATTCTCCTCCTCCTTGACCTGTCAGCAGCTTTTGACACAGTAGATCATCCCCTACTCCTCCAGTCCCTCCAGTCCTTGGGCATTCACGATCTCGCCCTGTCCTGGCTTTCATCCTACCTCTCCAACCGCTCCTTCATGACCACTTTCAATGAGTCCTCGTCCACCCCCAACCATCTCTCGGTGGGAGTCCCCCAAGGTTCTGTCCGAGGCCCCCTACTGTTCACCCTATACACATCCTCCATTGGCAAGGTTATCTCCTCCATGGGTTTTAACTATCATCTGTATGCAGATGACACCCAGATCTACCTCCACACCCCTGACATATTGACATATCCACCACTACCATGGACAAGGTCTCCTCCTGCCTATCAGCCATCTCCTCCTGGATGTCCGCTAGGTTCCTGAAACTAAATCTAGACAAAACGGAATTTATGATCTTCCCACCCTGGCCATCCACGAACCTCCCAGATGTGCATGTCACTGTTAACCACACTACCATTCGCCCTACCTCTCAAGCCCGCTGTCTGGGTGTCACCCTGGACTCCGGCACTCTACTTTACTTCCCACATCCAAAACCTCACAAAGTCCTGCAACTTCCACCTTCGTAACATCTGTAAGATTCGCCCTTTCCTGACCTCTGCCATCACCAAACTCCTCATCCATGCCCTCATAATTTCCCGCCTTGACTACTGCAATGCCCTGCTGTCTGGTCTCCCTATGACCCGAACAGCCCCACTGCAGTCCATCATGAATGCGGCAGCCAGAAATATCCACTGCTCCCATCGCTCCACCACGGCAGATGCACTCCTAGAATCCCTCCACTGGCTTCCTATCCAGTCCAGAATCAGATTCAAGATACTGTGTCTGACCTAAAAATCTGTCCACAAACCTGTCCAACCTACATTTCCGATCTTACTCAGAGGTACACACCTAGCCGCTCACTCCGCTTTTCCAATGAACTTCGCCTAACCGCCCCCTGCATCACCCAGTTCCATGCACGCCTCCAGGACTTCTCAAGAGCTGCTCCAACACCATGGAACACCCTACCTCCACCCATTAGGGCAACCCCCTCCTTCAACATCTTCAAGAAAGCCCTCAAAACTCACCTTTTCACTCTGGCCTACTACCCCTCACAAGTGCTCTAAACCTACAGCTGAACTCTGGTCCCCTACCATTCGTGTCCTTACCTCTCCCTCTAGATTGTAAGCCTTTGGGCAGGGTCCTCCTCCTTTTGTGTCCTACCTGATCTTGCACCTCCATTACTGTGAACCCATGCTATGCATCTGAGTGAACTTAACTTGCCTAATCTCCATGCTCCCCTCCAGTGAATGACTAAGCATTACCTGGTACTCATACTATGGTGTGTGATCTGGTTTTCTTGTATTCCTGTATTGTCATATTGCTGTATGTCACCCCTAAATATTGTCTGTAACCTAAATTAATGTTCAGCAATGCGTAATATGTTGGCGCTTTATAAATACAATAAATAAATAAATAATAAATGTTCTTAAGCAACGCCATCTCTGCAAAATGAAGCCTGCCTGTCAATAGCTTCAACCTTCCGAGCAAACCTGAACTGAGAGGGATATGAAGGCTGACGTATTTACATCCATTTAAACAAAGCATATTGCCTGGCTTTCCTACTGATCCTGTGCCCCCAATACTTTTAGCCATAGACACTACATAAGCTTGCAGATCAGAGGTTTCTGACTGGATTAGCCGCATGCTTGTCTCAGGTGTGTAAAATCTAAAGCAAGGTACACACGTGAAGATTGCAGAAGATGGATTGGTGAACTTCCGTCGACCCGCCGGCCGCTCGTTCCCTGATCCAGCTTCTGCAGTGGGTACAAAGGACGGTACGAAGAGCGTGACACAATTGCGGTACTTTTGCAAGAAATGCTATAGCGATCGGAACGATCATTCGTGATCGGATCCAACAGTAACAGTCGTTTAAAGATGAATGATCGCCGCGTCTAGCTGCGTCACGCAACATTAAACAAGGCTTTGTTGACCGATGTAGCAAAAAAAACAATGTAAAAATTGCGTTGTGGGTACTGGCCTTAAAGAGGAACTCCAGTGAAAATAATGTAATAAAAAAAAAGGTGTTAGAACCTGCTTCTATATCACCTTGCTTCGACACCAGTAACTTCTTACAGTTACGTCTCACAGACTATTGAGATCACTTGACTCTCCACACAGCAAGCAGGAAATAGACTTCCTCAGGCTTCTTCAAGGTTTACGTTATTTAGTCAAGTAACAGAAATACAGATAGATACAGTTTATCATCTCCTGGCCAAGCAGACTTCCATGTTGCGTTACAGCTGCGTGAGTACCTTCCTGCTGAAAGTACCCAGGTCTTCTTGTATCTACTCTATGTTACATCTAGACTACCTATGTACAGCATACATTATATCAGATTACAGAAAGGAAGCACATACTTAGAGGTCCCAGGCAGCCTTGCGAGCTATTGCGAAAGTAAAGAGCAGAATGAGCTCCCATAGCTCCCTCAGCCTTTAGTACTGACTAGGAAAGAGTTAAATATGACATCATCTTCGCCACCCCCTAGATCAGGCTATTGGTGGACCCACTCGTGGTGTCATCATACACACCTACTTGATTAATAATCAATGAGGCTCCTGACCTATATGCAGGAATGTGGTTATTTACATAACATGGCTTATGTTTATTGTTCTAGTGGCGGTACATGCCCAGGTCAGGGAGACCTGCGGCCTTGTACTAGAACAGCTTCTTGGTATGTTCTAGTTCTGCTGACAGAACTGCAGATTTTCTCTCTCAGAGAAAATCCCCTTAAAGGACCGATCTGCACTCCAAGCCTTTTTGACTAACTCAGTCCAAATAACTGAGGCCTACTTAAATTATAACAAAAAGGTACTTCATTTTTACAATAATTATGTATAAATGATTTAGTCAGTGTTTGCCCATTGTAAAATCTTTTAAATCCCTGATTTACATTCTGACATTTATTACATGGTGACGTTTTTACTGCTGGCAGGTGATGTAGCTGCTGCATGGTTTTTTGGCAGTTGGAATAAGCTGTAAACAGCTATTTCCCACAATGCAGCAAGGTTCCCAGACAGGAAACTGCCAGGAGAACATACTCAAGAGTTTCTTGTGGGAGGGGTTTCACCACAATATCAGTCATACAGCGCCCCCTCATGGCCTGTTTGTGAAAAGGAATAGATTTCCCATGTAAAAGGGGACAGCCAAGTGAAAGGGCTGTCCCCAGTACAGTACTGCATTAGAAATCCAGCAATGTAAACTAAAAGAAACGGGCATTTCTTTTCTTTTCAGTCTGCTAGCGGACTGCCGGCAAACTGTTTATGGAGCTCTGCTCAGTTACTCAAGTGGTGATCTCCTCCTCCAGGACTTGACGCCTTTCAGCATTAGGCAGTCCTGGGGGAGCCGCCAATCGGCGTTAGGCAGTTGTAAGGTGGTTAAAGGCCAAATCTGCATGTCTCCTGCCTGATTGTTATCTGTTACTCAGGCTTATCAGAACCATTTCCTGCTGGCCCCTGGTGGCACCATCCCAAAGCCTATGACCTTGCAGCACCTTCCTGTGAAGTCACCCAACAGTCCCTGGGGCTGCTGGTCCAGTAACCCTTGCAGAGTGCTCTGGTGAAGACCAGATGTTACTATGAGTATACTTCTAACACCTGCTAGTAGGGCTGCCTGTTTTTTCAGTGCCAACTTCTTGATGTAGAACAGTGGCATCATTTTGTGGTCTACAAACCACATGCAGCCCCTGACTACTTAAAGTGCAATCATAATACTGTATAAAAGAAGAATTTAAATACTTTACTAAAGAGGATGAGTGATCCCAGTTATTCTTAGGCCACCCAAACTTGTTGCTACAGAAGGGAATGCTGACCTGAACCATGCATTCTCCTAAATCCAGCATCTAATCTATTAAAAATATTGAGTTGTATGGCAACCTTTGTCCTGCCCATTGCCCTGTTGACATCTACAATATTTTTTAATTTCCCACTTTTGTTCCAGAGGCAAGTCACAGACACAGAAGAAAAACTCCAAAACAGGACTCCTGCCCAATTAACACATACATTAGAAACATAAGTTGTGCCAAGATTTCCAGTTTCATAAACTCTGTCTACAGACAGAAGATTTTAGCACAATGTAGTCACTTTATAGTACGGAACACACATACACCCACCTTGGAACAGGAACAGACTGTTCAGCGTTGGAGTGACCCAGCTGCCCATCGCTGTCAGCACCCCATGAGAAGAGCTGGCCTTGAATACTGAGTGCCACACTATAGGATTGACCACAGGCCACGTGAGTTATGTGTTCAGCTGCCAAGGCATTCACATGGCCTAAGGAAAACACAAGAAAACATTATACATTTTTACAGAACTGTTTTGTGACAGAAGTAAAAATAATAATAATAATATTAATATGACACTAGTGAGCTAGCAGCCACTACTGACCCCAAATAATGCTCTCCTACTCTGTAACCTGTTTATCTGGGATACTTTGAGCCAGCGGTGGACACTCGCCTCACATTTGGGAGGCCCACAAACAGCTCTTGGATCTATAGACTATACATGTAACATGTATAAAGTGATCAAAAAAAAAGAATACCTGTCACTACCAGAAAAAAAAAAAAAAAAAAAAACTACTTGGGCACGATTTTGATACCCTTAAAAAAATGCAAATTTTGTAGATGTAAGACTAATCCCCTGAGAATAGTCAGTGGCCTGATTAAATTACGTGCTTGGTTTTAATGAAGAGTCCAAAAGTCCTACGACCCGAGGATCAGCGTAACAGTTACAAATGTTTGCAACATAGGCATTTTTCAAAGCTTTCAGTTAACACAAAATAAATAAATAAATAATAAAAAAAATAATATATATATATATATATATATATATATATATATATATATATATATATATATATATATATATATATATATATATATATATATATATATATATATATATATATATATATATACAGATAGAAGCGCACAGGGGATTTGTAACATTCAAGACATTAGAGAACCTTTTAGGATTTGTATTTAGATTTGAGAAAATTTGGGATTCGTCCCATCTCTAGTTATAACAGGGTCTTATATTTTTTAAAGTAACAAAGTTTAGCCTAGAGTTACACTTTCACTTTCCCGAATGTAGAGGAATTATATACAGTAAAAATATATTACTTAGCAGCAGGGAAATAAGCCTGTTTACAGTCTACCTGGTATTCTATTTTAGCGTAGGCATGGCTCAGTGGAGATAAGTACTTCACTGGGAGAATAGCCTATCTAAGGGCTCATTTCCATGCAGCGCAGAGCCCATGGCTCTGCGTTGCGCGTCACTCCTGGTGGGGGCAGAGCTTGGGATTCCATTCATTATAATGAATGGGATCGCGGACTGAATCGCCACAAAATGTAGCAAACCATGCGATTCAGCAGTGAATCACAATGCATGAATGGAAACGGCAGACAGTGCAGTCTATTCACTGTCTGCTGCCCCTGCAAGCTTGTTTCCATAAGTGCACTTGAAAGCGCGCTATATGGAAACAAGCTCTTAGGGCTGGTGCACACCGAGCGGCTTTTTGGGCGTTTTCAGATCCGCTTGCGGCTGCGGATCTGCTTGGTCAATGTATCTCAATGGGGTGGTGCACACCAGAGCGGCAGGCGTTTTGCAGAAACGAAAAATGCCTGGGTGAGGCATTTTTTGGATTTCGGATGCGTTTCTGCCTCAATGTTAAGTATAGGAAAAACGCAAACCGCTCTGAAAAACGGCACTTCAGAGCGGTTTTGCAGGCGTTTTTGTTACAGAAGCTGTTCAGTAACAGCTTTACTGTAACAATATATGAAATCTACTATACTGAAAACCGCAGCAGCAATCCGCAAAACGCTAGCAAAACGCCTCATAAAAATAAAAAAAAGCGTTTAAAAATCTGCTAGCATTTTGCAGATCTGCTAGCGGGTTTTGGTGTGCACCAGCCCTTACGGCCTGTTTCCCCTACACGCGGATTCTGGAAAAACTGACTTCAATGAATGTCTATGGGCCTGTTTCCACTATAAGTGATTTTTCTGATGCAGAAAAACTATGGATGGCATGTTGCAGATTTCTGCATAAGGGCCTGTTTCCACTACAAGCTGATTCTGTGTGCAAAAAAGTGACTAATGAATGCCTATGGGCCTGTTTCCACTAAATGTGATTTTTCTGATGCAGAAAAATTATGGATAGCGTGTTGCAGATTTCTGCATCAGATTCTGAATGCAGAAAAACTGACTCCAAATGGATGCCTATGTGCCTGTTTCCACTAACGGTTTCATTGTATGGGAAACGATGCATGATGCAGAAATCTGCAAACAGCGTCTAGTGGAAACAGGCCTATAGGCATTCACTGGAGTCAGTTTATCTGCATCCAGAATCTGCGTGTAGTAGAAACCGGTCCAAAATAGCCACATCCAGAAATCTGGATGCAGATAAACTGATGCAGATATAATGCAGAACTAGTTGAAATAGGCCCTTAAAAGGGAAGGTTCAGGGAGGGTGGGTAAAAAATAGAAATCAATTTCCACTTACCTGGGGCTTCCTCCAGCCCGTGGCAGGCAGGAGGTGCCCTCGCCGCCGCTCCGCAGGCTCCCGGTGGTCTCCGGTGGCCGACCCGACCTGGCCAGGCCGGCTGCCAGGTCGGGCTCTTCTGCGCTCCAAGGCCCGGAACTTGCGTCAGGAAGTGAAAAATCAAATCGCTCTGCAAAAGCACTTAGAAAAGCATTTTACCAAAAAAAAAAAAATCGCAATGCACAGATAAGCACCGGGAGGCGCTAAAAATAATTGTGCACCAAAATCGCAAACCACTGGCCTCAACGATTGCGATTTTAGATGTGAAAAAGGCCTTAGGCATGGAGCTTCACAGGTTGCTCCTGGAAAGCTCTTCCACACCTTCATGACTAAGCTGGTGGATGTTGCGCTCCTTTCCTCCAGATGCTGAATAGGATTTAGGTCTGGGGACATGCTTCATCAGTCCACCACCTTTACCCTCAGTTTCTTTAGTAAGGCAGTTGTCATCTTGGAGGTGTGTTTGGGACAGGTAATAATGTTGAAATAATGCAATGTGGCCCAGTTTCTGAATGGAGGGGGATCATGCTCTGGTTCAGTATGTCACTAGCTTTATGTAGAGTCAAAAAAAAACAAAAAAAACTGTTTTTTGTTTTTTAAATCTAAACACTTAGGGCGATTCACAAAGCCTTGATAACTTATTACGGCTGTAAAAAAAAGTGCGTGCATTTTAACGTGAAAAACTGTTGTCGCGCGCAAACATTTGCATCCGCGTGTTAACGTGAATTTTCATGCGATAACGCAAATTTATTGCGCGAAACATTCACGTGAACACGAGTTTTTGCATGCGATAACCGTTTTCATGCAAAATTTCACGCAAAGCACTTTTCACAGCATGATAAGAGTTATCACTGCTTTGTGAATCAAGCCCTTAGACTCTTACTTATTGTTAGGGGAGTTCCTTTCCTGCCAAAGAACCACATACTATAAATATGGTTTAATAACCATAAAGAGCATCAATTTGTTTCGTTTATTCAGGGTTGGGATTATAATAACCATGAGTAATATTAATACCTGGCTCCGTATATAGAGGATCATGTCCAAGCTGGCCAGCACTGTTTCCACCACAGCTAAAGACCCGACCGTCGTCAAGCAGAAACACAGTATGATTCTCCCCACAGGCCACCTGTTTCACACAGTCAGCCAGAGGAAAAGTAGCTGAAACAGGCTCCGAAATAAAACTTATAGATCCATGATTTAGTCCCAGCTGACCAAGAGTAGACTGACCCCAACATAACATGGCTTGGCTTCTCAGCAAGTCATAAAGCCCTTGTATACCTGGAAAACAAAGAATTACATGAGATGCATTTCAAAGAGCAGCATATTACCTCCCTGAGCCCTCCAGTATAATAAAATTCACATGCTATTTTTACTTCAATGAGTTACCCTGTCAGGCCCCACACCAAGCAGGCACAAATTTCCCCGTTCAGGTCTGAAGTAACCTATCACTAATTGATATACTTGTCTAATGGCACCCTCCATTATAGCAGTAAAGGCAATCACCCCACTCACAGGTTCAACACTACAAGCATGAGTTTTGTAAGGCAAGACCTGCCTCAAGTAAAGCCTGGTACAAACTTCCAATCATGATTGGCCAATCACTGACCAATTTTACCACCTCCGTGGAGTATGAGGGTTTACCTACATATTGTGCTCATAGTATTCAACATCTGTTGATCCTCATACTACATGGAGGTGGTAAAACTGGTCAGTGATTGGCCAATCATCACACTGAAATAGTGTACTAGGCTTAAGACAAGAATTTAGCTTAAACAAAACCATCACACATATTAAAGAGTATATTCTAATGCATACTAAATAAACCTAAATTATCACATGATTAATTACGCAATTCTAGTGGATTACGGGTTTTGCCCATAAAGAGGTCAGAGTCAGAGATACGTTTAGCTGCAAGTTCATTTCCTTTACCAATATTTTATATACCAATGCCAGCAGTTTTTCTCTACTTGGTTCAGCCATGGTTACTGTGGTGTGTTGATGTCAGTAGAACAACCATGTATTTTCATTGAAGACTCTGCTGACCGCAGTTCAAGGCTCATGAATCGAAACCCAGAAGCAAAGCACAGCTGGATCTTCTTATAGTTTAGTTCCTTGAAATGTTAATTCTACTCTCACTAGTGCTGAAAGCAAAGTTTTCTTCTAAAGATATCGAATAAGCAAAAGGATCATGACTACATTTTTGTTTTTATACTGTATATGTTTAGTGTACTTTTCCAATTGATAACATAAAATTCTTAATTTACAAACTTTTGCCACCAATTAAAAAAAAAAAAATCCAATGCAAGTTTGCCAGATCACTAACACATACCCACATTAGTGCCTATGAGAGGGATCATGCTGATCACGAGAAGGGAAAAAAATGAATAAAAAAAAAAAAAAAAACAACACATCGCAGCAGCAATCAGATGCCACCAACTGAAAGCTCTGAACTGAAAAAAAAAAGGCCTGGGGGAGGGGAGGGGGGGGGGCGTGTAAGCCTGTGGTCCTTAGGCAGTTGAAGGGCACTGTATGACAGTTGGAATGTAGAATAACTGTCACTAATAATTACACGGTATACAAATCTCGCATGGCAGAAAGAGAACTCTGAGCAAAAGAAATAGATAGAAAAAAGTTAATAGTTGAAGATAGTCATTCAGCTGAGACAAAGACTTCACGTTGCGAGCATCCCAGCAGGCATGAAGGAGCTTTCACAGTTCCTCCTAAGTGGGACTGGGTAACGTGGTAACAAGGATTTCTGGGCGGACTGTTACATTTTATGCATGAAGGCCGGATGCTAAACATACAGGAGATACTGGGCATGCATGGTCCTACAAGCAATTAAAGGGTAACTTAAGTAAGAAGACTATGGAGGCTGCCATGTTTATTTCCTTTTAAACAATACCAGTTGCCTGACAGCTCTGCTGGTCTGTTTGGCTGCAGAAGTGTCTGAATAACACCAGAAACAAGCATGCAGCTAATCTGTCAGATCTGACAGTAATGTCTGAAACACCTAATCTGCTCCATGCTTCTTCAGGGTCTATGGCTGAAAGTATTAGAGGTAGATGGTCAGCAGGGCTGCCAGGCAACTGGTATTGCTTAAAAGGAAATAAACATGGCAGCCTCCATATACCTCTCTCTTCAGTTGTTGCCAAAGATCTCAAGACATGCTTCTCCAGAGTGATGTCACAGTTTGAATTGATTTGCCAGCAAGGGAATCAAGTGATCTATACTGTGTCTTTCGTGTATACATTTTTTGGAAGCCCAAAAAAGGGAAAAAACAGAAGTGTGCCTTCTTAAAACAAAAGGTATTCGCAATTATTCAGGTTGGAGTGAGCTCTGAGATGTCTCCCAGCGCATCTCACAGTGCATGACTGCTAAAATATGCAAATCATCTATTGTTGTCCCTGTAAGCTAAACACACCTCCAGAACCACTGAAATGCAATGATGTGTCAGCTTGTTAATGTTACAGAGCCACATTAATTCAACATGCATACAGACTGTTTCAGACTGGTTGGTCATCATCTGTGCATGGCATGGATTAAAGAGACCCTGAGCAGTAGATATAAATGAAATCAGTACTTACCTGAGGCTTCCTCCAGCCCACTGTAGGCTGCGAGGTCCCCCGGCGTCCTCCTTGGACCCCGGCCAAGTGTCGGCCCATCACTTCCTCAACAGTGAGGCTCCGCGTCATCACGCCGGCCAGCATGACAGTCCTGCTCATGTGCGTTCTGAGTTAGAAAATCGCGCATGCTCAGGAATGTCACGTCGGCCGGTGTGATGACGCGTAGCGGCTGGCGTGATGATGTGGAGCGTCACCGTTCAGGAAGTGTTGGGCTGACACTCGGCCCACGTGTCGCCCAGCGGGGTCGGGAGAGGAGCCAGGAGGATGCCGGGAGACCTTGCGGCCTACGGTGTGCTGGAGGAAGCCCCAGGTAAGTACCGATTTCCTTTTTTATCTACTGTTCAGGGTCTCTTTAATGTGGCTCAAACAAAGGAGACTCCATTGACATTTACTGATAAGTAGGAGCGGAACGCTGAATAGGCTGGAGTAGAGATAGACTGGGAAGACATTTTTACACTTAAGCAGAGTACTCGAGAAGGGATTTTCTCGACGAATTTCCCAATGACCAGCGATACTTTGAGCGACAAGCGATTGCTTCTGCAATCTTGCAATGAGGGTACAGGCGCACAATCACGCATATTTCATTTAGTGTTGCGCGAGGAAGTCAACTGTCAAGGCAGATCAGATCTTTAAGATCCCCGACGACTCTGTGCAAAGTACAATTGTTTGACTTCCCATGTGCGCGATGCCACATGTATCATGTGGCATCGCGCATACCCGCCGTCCGGAAGATGGATCGTGGAACACTCGTCGTCAGGGAGACGTCGCTGGATCCATCTTCCTCGTTGCTGCAGTGAGTATTCATTAAGCATGGGTTCAATAAACACCTCAATTCAGGAAGTGAATTATAAGATCCTGACACACTGGCATAAAGCACAAGCTGATGTCCACCTTTGCCACCAGCAAGCGTTGCGTTAGGGGACGTTATGCGACCTTAACGTCCCCTGCAATGCAACGTCTAAGTCTGAAAGAGCCCTTAAAGTTTTTACTGTTTCATTGTCTCTGCTCAATTGTCTCACCTTCATTGAAGTATGTCAGAGCTAAAATCTATGAATTATTGACCCTTTTTATCTCTTTCCTGCTCTCAGAAGCCATTTACTGACAGTATTGTGTTTTAGGGCTGTAATTACTTATCAGTGAGGTTATGCTATGGTCTGACCCAGTCCGGCCCGGTCCCGACCCAGGCAGAAACTGTCACTTGCATACCTGATGTTTAACTTTTTCAGGCAGAGAAATTAAAAAAAAGGAGGAACACAGCCTAGTTATTTGTGTGCTTGGCACTGTACATACACATGTCTATCTCATCATGTCACCTCGGTTTTTCTTTACGGCTCACGGATTAGCCTCTTAATGGACAACTGAAATGAGAAGGATATGGAGGCTGCCATATTTTTACCTTTTAAAACAGTTGCCTGGCTGCCCTGCTGATCTATATGACTGCAGTAGTGTCTGAATCACACCAGAAACAAGAATGCAGCTAATCTAGTCAGATCTGACAAAAATGTCAGAAACACCTGATCTGCTGCATGCTTGTTCAGGGTCTATGATTAAAAGTATTAGAGGCAGAGGATCAGCAGGGTGGCCAGGCAACTGGTATTGTTTAAAAGGAAATACATATGGAAGCCTCCATATCCCTCTTACTTCAGGTGTCCTTTAAAGGACAACTGAAGCTAGAGGGATATGGAGGCTGCCATATTTGTTTCCTTTTAACAAATACCAGTTGCCTGGTTGTCCTGCTAATCCTTAGCCTCTAATACTTAGTCATAGCCCTTAAACAAGGATGTAGCATATGAGGTGTTTCTGACATTAATGTCAGATCTGACAATATTAGCTGCATGCCTGTTACTGGTGTTACTCAGACATACTGCAGCCAAATAGACCAACAGGACTGTCAGGCAACCAGTATTGTTTAAAAGGAAATAAATATGGCAGCCTCCATGTTCTTCTCACTTCAGTTGTCCTTTAAGAGTTAAAATTTAGGTTAACCTTTGGGAAACAGACCTCGGCTAAAAAACATGACCATTCAGATTGTTTCTTTTATTTCAAAAGCTGCCTCTGTAAAGAACCTTTACAAAGATACCGGTCAGCCTGGTCTACACGTGTCACTATTATAGCAATTGGACTGTACCACTGTGGTTTAGAGAGTTCAATGCCACACTCCATGAGAAAGCTGGAAGTCCGGCAAAACACGTAGCGTTCGTTCACCTGATGCATGAGATGCCACATCCCCCATGCCTGATGTGGTTTGTGCGGCAGGATTGGCATCCCATGTGGTTTTAAATGTTGTTCTATCAATTTTAAGAATGGTGTCAAAGTTGTGTTCATGGTTAATAAAATATGAAGATTTCATTATTGAATATCTGATTATTGTACACAGCATATATACTCCACAATTTGTCCCTCTCTTGTTCCGTGGTTTGATGTTCAGAGAGTGCTTTTGAAAATAAAGAAAACCTTAAAAAAAAAAAAAAAAAAAAAGCAGTCAGTAAAGCTGGGTTTGCTCTGAATCGGCTGCTTTCAGCTATAATGCAATGGAGAACTGATGAGAAGGAATTTTACATGTTTCCCTATGAGTCACTTTACATCTATAAACACATACAGTGACATAAATGGACTTTTGCATGATATTCTAATTTTGAGTTTCAACTGACCCATGCAGAAACATAGAAAATTTCTTCTTATCAGTTGTCCATTTGTTGACAGCAACTAATTAAGAGTAAACCCAGCCTTAAGGGGCCCATACACCTAACGATTTTCCTGCCGATATAATATAATATGCTGTGAAATCGTTGCACAAATGTTGACCGAATGATTGATTCCCGACCGAAATCTATAGTTCCCGTCGTTCCTGTCCGTGCGGAAGAGTTTGCTCGATCACCGGCGGGTCGGGAGTGCGTCGATAGCAGCGTTCGAATGTCCGACGCAATACATTACCTGTTCCGACGGCGCGTATCCCCACTGTCACCGCTGCTCCTTCTCTGCTGCGCTCCGAGTCCGGCAAGCTTCACTTCTTCCTGTCCCAGCAGGAAGTTTAAACAGTAGAGCACCCTCTACTGTTTAAACTTCCCCAGACAGGAAGTGAAGCTGGAGCCGGCGCGGAGAAGAAGACAGCAGAGACCGCGGGACTCGTGCCAGCCGGATCAGGTAATGTATGCAGGGGGGGGGGGGGGGGGGGGGCGGCAGGAGCTTCACAGATGGTGATCGGTTTCGTGTCTGAGGGCAGCCATGCTCAGGTGGGACTTCATAGTGGGGCAAGAACCCAGCTAGTGCAAGGGAGCAACTGACGGGTGGTGAAATCAGTGCATTAATTCTGGGACAAAGGTGTATGTCATGTGTATGGGCACACGTTTTATATGTTATAGTTTTTCACCATAGTACCCATTTGAATTTGACAGCATGAAGAAGTGAAGTAAGGATGTGATATAATGGGGGGGGGGGGTTAGAGCTACTTTTCATATAAGGAGAATATTAGGATGATGAATAGGTAACATAAATCAATGTAACCAGTATTTTCTACTTGAAATTCATTTTTATAAGAACATAAGACTATAGCATATCTGTTAACAATGCACAGGTGTTTTGATCTTAAATATTTAAAATAAGGGATTAAAAAAAAAACACGCAGATTGAATAATTTACCAAATATTTCCTGTGTGTCTGTTTAAAGGAAATGATCGGACTGCAAAGTCATTTCTGTAAACACACAGCACATACAGTAGAACTGCATGTAGTAAGATGGTTGCAGGCCAACTCAGCTGTAGGGCAAGTCAGCTGTGTTTGTTCACAGTGAGGAATGTGAGGCGATTCTCCTGGCTCTTCCAGCTAGGGGAATCACAACAAAGGTTTTGCACAGATGATCTAATGAGAACACCACCGTATTTGGTGACAAATCCTCCAGTAGGTTGTGCCTAGAGATGAAAAATCTCTTTCGAGTGTCAGGTACAGAATGTACATTTCTACTTACATCAGAAGAAGGAAAAGATTAAGCTTTGACTTTGGTTTGCACGCATTACTGAATACTTTACCTGACATTAATCTCAGCTCCTCACTAACCTAAACACAAAACTAACCCAAAAAGTAATAGAAGTAGACACAGTCATAAATTGGGCTAGTAAGTCAGAAATCGTAACAGCATCCAAACAAAAAAAAAAAAACAAAACAAACAAACAAAACAAAAGTCCAGATCCTTTTCCAGCTCACTGTTCCAGCGATGGGTCCCTCTTTATCTTCTGCCCAGTGGGTACAGGTGAAGAATGGGCTGGGTTGAATAGGTATAGAGGGACACAGAGCTGGAACTGGAGTATCCAGGAAGCCTCTGGTCTATTCACAGGATTACCACCACTTAGATAAGCATCTACCTCCTATGTTTTTCTCATTTCAGGATTGCTTTATACATTTGATACATAAATTTTGACTTTATACATTTGATTTGTTGATCAATTGGGGCATCTTCCTCCACATTAATATCTCACAATTTTTCAGTGTTGCTTTAAAAGGGAAATATAAGGGTGCATGTGGGCAGCCTTATCGCTAAATCGCCCTCCCCATTATCCACAACCATCAAATTTGGGTGTAAACAGCAAATTAATAATTTGGGGTGGCCATAGACTTTAATGTAAAATAGTGGCTACAAAGTCTAAACCCAGAAATTTGGACATGGGGTTATTTTGCATTATAAAACAGTATCGACTACAAAAGGTTTAGTTTTTTCCCATTTATATAGTATTAAACACTTCAAAACATCGTTAAAGTTAACCCGAGCCGGGTGTCAAAGTAAAAAACAAAAAAAACATGCTGCCTGATTAGGGGGTGTGTTGGGAGTGTTGGCTGGTTGCCGGATCAGGTAGCACTCATTGCCTCCTCTCTCCGCCGCTCCTATCTGCAGCAATCCATCACTTTCAGTTTTGTGATCTTTTGGGTCACTAAGCTGGAGAAGCAGCACTCCTCTGATTGACGTGGAGGGGGCAGGGAGCAGGCAGTGGAGTGCCTGTTAGAAGGCTCTGATAGGCAGGGAAGAGGCGTTACTATCCTGCAGTAAGACGCCCCTTCCCAGTTAGTTTACAGACATCTGAATGTTGGTAGATTCTGGAGTGGGGGGCGCTAGCATGACACAGGGGGCACAGAAAGCAGCGAACAGGGCACACAGAGGCATGACCTGCAGATGGGAACATGCCAAAGTGTCCCTTTTTTAGATTTAAAAAAAATGTCTCAGGTTCTCTTTAAAGGGACTCCGAGCAGTGCAGAAACTATGGAAAGATGCATATCATTTTAAAGCTCTCTCTTTCTCCGCTTTACAATGATATATAAACCGCCGCCCTACGCCTTTTAGTTTTCGCTATTTTCGCGATCGAAATTGCCGCGGCCGCGATTTCGATCGCGAAAATAGCGAAAACTAAAAGGCGTAGGGCGGCGGTTTATATATCATTGGGAAGAGGAGAAAGAGAGCTTTAAAATGATATGCATCTTTCCATAGTTTCTGCACTGCTCGGAGTCACTTTAAGGTTAGGCTCCAGGTGTTGGGGGGGTTTGTAACGATTGTGGAATTCTCTCCGTGATCAGCGCACAAGACACTGCGGAAATCCTCCACAAGCGTGTAATTTGAGGGAACCCAGCAAAAGGTGCAATGCACCTGTAGAGGGAAATTCCTGTCGACAGGTGGAGCTGTGGAGTGCAGAGGAACAGCTCCTCTGCCCTGCCACAGACGCCAGACAGGAATTGTACGAAGGGAAGAAACGCAGGGCAAGATAGCCCTGAAAGAGAGAGATCAAAGCGACAGAGGGTGTGTGTGTCCACCAAACTAGTCGCCACCCTGCGACGATGAACACACAACCATGAAGATAAAGTGAGAAGGCAATCGCCAGAGATGGCGATTGCTAACAGCGACACAAGACCGAATAAGCACAGATGAGGAATGTATGTATGTCCACCAATCTAGCCGCCAACCTGCGACGGTGGACACACAACAGAAGAAACCAAGTGAGAACGCAATCGCAAGAGAAGCGATTGCGGAAGAGAATGAGCACAGGGACAGATTGTATGTGTGTGCACCAAACTAGTCGCCAACCCACGAAGGTGCACACACAACAGCAGATATGAAGTAGGAACGCAATCGCGAGAGAGGTGATTGCCAGAGGTGACACAAGGCTACAGCAAGGCAGAGCACGAGAGTAGCAAAGGCACAGCAAAAAATACAATGAGGAGGTAAGGAAAATAACAAACGCTAACTAAACGCGAACACCACACTCATTCGCAACAGTGCACGCGTTTATGCGCGGTCCCCGCGTGATAAGCACAACAGAGACAAACACGCCTAACTAACCACCGACAGACAAACATGAAACAGAGGATGCGAGCGCTTAACGGTTACCTCACCGAGCCTCCAGCAAGCGTTCGTAGCAGACAAGACAGATACACGAAAACAGGAATAAGTGAGAGATAACAGCAAGAGAGATGGAGATCAGACAGATCCACAGCACTAGCGCTAGGCGCGTGCGATCCAGGCAAGACAGATAGCTATACTCCAAGAACACAGATCAGAATGACTTCCTGTCGACCACCGCTGGGACAGAACAATCGCAACAGACAAACAAAACAGATATGCAATCCTAACTGCACTAGGGAATCTGCCTAGTGCAGTCCCAGGAATTACTCTAAGATAATCTTCAAACAATGAGCAAGGCTGACACTCCCAGAGTGTTTCACAGGACTAACCCTTATGACCAGCCCAGGACTCTGGGTAACATAGCTCTTTATAGAGCAAGCCTACAAAGGATGTGGCTAGGCAATCTGCATGACAAACGTATGCAAATTCCTTAGCAGCAAGCTGCACAACTGACAAAAGGTCTCTCTTGCAGAGACCTGCAGAATGCAGACCTGAACAGTGGTCAAAAGGCTGCCTGCCTGCGCAGGCAGCCGAGCGGATCCTCACAGGGTTAAGGTTAGATGGGAGGGGGGTGTTAAGATTAGGTGTCAGGAGAGGGTTTTAAGGTTACCGTATATACTCGCATATAAGCCGACCCGCATATAAGCCGACCCCCCAACTTTTCCCTGAAAAAACAGGGAAAAATGATTGACCCCCATATAAGCCGGGGGTAGGAAATGCTGGATTGGTGCAGCCCCCCAGTGTGTCCCAATATAGCTAGTATAGTGCCCAGTATAGGTAGGTAGTGTCCAGTATAGCTAGTATAGTGCCCAGTATAGCTAGTAAAGTGCCCAGTATAGCCAGTATAGTGCCCAGTATGGGTAGGTAGTGCCTCAGTTTAGCCAGTATAGTGCCCAGTTTAGCTAGTATAGTGCCCAGTTTAGCCAGTATAGTGCCCAGTTTAGCCAGTATAGTGCCCCAGTATGGCTAGTAAAGTGCCCAGTTTAGCCAGTATAGTGCCCAGTTTAGCCAGTATAGTGCCCAGTTTAGCTAGTATAGTACCCAAGTATGGCTAGTAGAGTGCCCAGTTTAGCCAGTATAGTGCCCAGTTTAGCCAGTATAGTGCCCAGTTTAGCCAGTATAGTGCCCAGTTTAGCCAGTATAGTGCCCAAGTATGGCTAGTATAGTGCCCAGTTTAGCTAGTATAGTGCCCAGTTTAGCCAGTATAGTGCCCAGTTTAGCCAGTATAGTGCCCAGCATAGGTGGGTAGTGCTCCCCCCCGCTCCCCCCGCGGCCGCCGCTGCTACTATTACCTTGTTAGACAGCGGCCGCTTCCTAATCTGCGTTCCTCTTCTTCCTCAGAGTGCATCACAGCAGCGCGCCCGGCGCTGCTGCTGTGACGATGCAGGGGGCAGGAAAGAGCGCGGCTCCCTATAGCGGCGATCTGTATCGCCGTTACCAAGGGAACCGCTCTTTCCTGCCCCCTGCATCGTCACAGCAGCAGCGCCGGGCGCGCTGCTGTGATGCACTCTGAGGAAGAAGAGGAACGCGGATTAGGAAGCGGCCGCTGTCTAACAAGGTAATAGCAGCAGCGGCCGCGGGGGGGAGCGGGGAGGGGGGGGGGGAGCGGGGCGCGGACCACCCGACCACCCACCACTAGACCACCAAGGAAGACTCGCATACAAGCCGACCCCCCAACTTTTGACCCCCTTTTTGGGGGTCAAAAATTCGGCTTGTATGCGAGTATATACGGTAGGTGTCAGGAGGAGGGTTTAAGGTTAGGCGTGGGAGGGCTTTAGAGTTAGGCATTGGTAGAGGGAGGTTTCTGTGTGAGAATGCGGTATGGTTTAGCTGTAGTAAACCGGAATTTGCACTGTAGCTGTTACTGTTTACCATAAAATTCAGTTTTATTAAGAAAAGTGGTCTAATTATAATATTTAGCAAGCTTTTTTCTTCGCGCTTTTCTTGCATAGCCTCCCCCTGGGTCCTTATAGTATGTTTAAAAAAGGAACAAATATGGCAGCCTTCATATCTCTCTCACTTCAGATGTCCTTTAAAGAGAACCTGTACTGAGCAAAAATATTTAAAATAAACACGAGGTAACTTCAAATGAACATTACATAGTTACCTTGCCATCAGTTCCTCTCAGAAGCTCACCATTTTCTTCTGATAATAATCCCTTCCAGTTCTGACAATATTTTGTCAGATCTGAGATATATCAGTTGCTGTCAGTTACAGCTTCGAAGAAAACTGATGTACCAGGTAATGTCCATGTTTCCCTATGGCTCAAGTGGGCGATGTTACAGTTTAACTGTGTGCTGACCAGAAAGCTGTTATGGGTAATTGCCATTTTCAAAATGGAGGACAGAAAATTCCCTTGATCACAGTGAACAAACAGGATGCAGGACAGGAGAAAGACACGGAGGAGTAGACTACATGGAAGGCAAGTATGACTTGTGTATGCTTATTTTGACTTTTAATTTTCAGTTCAGGTTTTCTTTAAGGCCTGTTGACACTGCATGGTGCAGTGCACTACTACATGCTGAACATATTGTGCAGTATATAAGATCACACACTGGATAAAAACAGCCTGTCCTATTCTGTACAAATGAATGGAGCCAGTGTCACTGTGCACAGGGCAATGAACAGTGTTGTAACATATTCCACATGCACTGGTAGTCTATAGCAAGTGAGGTATGATCCAATGTTAGCCGTGGAGCAGATATGCCTACATCAGACTAACAAACACTAATTTACTTACAGTAAGGGCCCGTGTCCACTAATGCGGTGCGGAATCGCCGCATATCACCGTTGACAAAATCGCATGCGGGTGCGATTCCGCATGCGTCTTTTGCCGCGATTTCGCATAGGCAGGGTATATGCGATTTTAACCATGTCACTGCCTGTGTCAATTTACATTACTTTCAATGCGAAATCGCGGGAAAAAACGCATGCAAAAAACGCATGCGATTTCCCTATTAAATACATTACCTGCGAATCGCCTGCATTCCACACGCAGGCGAATTCTGCAGGGTCTACCGTGCAGAAAAATCCTGCACATAAAAACACAAATGAAAACTGACAAGTGGAAACAGTCCCATCCACTTGTATTGCCTATGCGAATCCGCATGCGTTGTCTGCATGCGAATTTGCGCTAGTGGAAACGGGCCCTAATACCTTTCACTTTTTATTTGGTTCTGTAACATGCCTGAAGAAGAAATTTAAAGTGAACAATACAATACAATAACATTTGTAAAGCGCTTTTCTCCCATAGGACTCAAAGCGCATGAATGGTAGTGTATACATATCCTTAGGGACTGTATAAAATAAATTGGTAAATACACATGGCTTAGAGACCAACTAAATGGAAAACTATTCTTTATATATAAAAAAAATGCTATGTGTAAATACAGTCAGCTCCTCTGTCTGCCACTTACCTAATGCTTTGTCTCCAGCCACTGTCACAGCTCTACTCTATTGCATGCACCTGGCACAATTACAGCCCGCTGCATGAAGTAAGTGGCAGGATCAGCTGGCACCTCATGGCTCTAACAGCATTTTTTTTTTTTTTTTTACATTTGAATGCCTTTAGGCTTACGTTAAAGATGAAATGTCTCAAGAGATCTGGCACTTATGTGGGTTTCACAAATGCTCGGCTTATGACTTTAGTAGGAAATAAGACATAATAAAACATCACTTGGATATGAGGCATTAGTCATGTCATACTTTCATACTTGTACATCACTTTCATACAGTAATATTCCTGTCACTTGGGAGTGAGTTTAAAAGTAAGGAAAAAAAAAATCACTTCACTTACTACTAAAAATCTGGAAGCATGTGTATGTGACGAAAAAAACTTGCAGTAAATTACAGAATAATTTGGCACAATTTTTTTCCATACACAAGTAGTAGAAAAAAAAGGGAAAAAGAACAGGTTAAAAAACAAACGAGGTGACATGTGACATAATGAGATAGACGTGTGTATGTACAGTGCCAAGCACACACATTACTATGCTATGTTCCTTTCTCTGCCTGAAACAGTTAAACATCAGATATGCAAGTGACAGTTTCTGTCCGGGTCAGGACCGAGTTAGACTATAACATAACCCTCACTGATAAGAAATTACAGCCATAAAACACTTTCCTGTCAATTAATGGCTTCTGAGAGCAGGAAAGAGATGAAAGGGGTCAATGGTTCATAGATTTAAGCTCTGGCATACATCAATTCATGTGTCATTGAGCAGAGACAATGAAAAACAATAAAAACTAGATTTAAATTTAAAATAAAACTTGCAGGAGGATATATACACAATTGTTTATCTCATCAGTTTATTTTCACCTCTGATGTCCTTTAAGCCTAAACTCTCAAATGGAGATGTGCAAACTCTGCTAGACAGTCTTTTCTGTATGTTCTTCTCTTGAGTTTAATAATCCATATAAAGGAGAACAGAGAGTACTGTGAATTGGAGTATCCCAGGCTGTTTAAATCAAGTCACACAATGCAATGCTCACTATTCAGTGTTCTCCCCAGGCTCTTTTAGGCGGGTACTTCACCCAGCTAATTTTTGTGACCACCCGGCTGTCATCGGCTCCCTCCTCATCCTCCTCCTATACCATAAGCAGTGTTGCACTGGTCCTGCCTTCCCCCATCATGCCCAACCCAGCTATTTGATCATTCCACCTGGCTGGAAAAAAAAATCTGGAGAACACAGTTATTGGCGTTGTGAACCTCTAGCAGTAAATGAGTTATCCTAGGGGGTTAACAAGCAATAGAGAACTTGTGTGCAAAGGCAACCAAAATATAAAATGAGCAAAAAGAATTATTACATCAGTCTGAATACTTTCATTTATCATTGCATGCACTGAAAGAGATAGTTTTTCTGTTCTAAATGCATTATTTCACCATTAGTTTCACAAAGTTATGGCTGATGGCATAGCAATTGCACATAACAGACCACAGTACAAACCACACAAAAAGAAAAGGAAGACAAAGTCAAAAGTAGACACATATCCTGTCACAATCACATCTTGCACTGCACTCAACTCATAATCAACTTAATGTTTAACCTCCCTGGCGTTCAGTTTCTGCTGGATTTCTGTGCAAAAAGTGATCCAGTTAATTTTCATAATGTTCTTTTCCTGTAACTTAGCAAAATGTGTAAAGCAGGGGTCTATTGTACATTTTGAGTATAATAAAAGCTCAAAACACAAAATCAAATGAAAATTAAAATTTCAAAATCACTTCTGAGCTGCAGCAGCTCAACCTCCACTAATAGGAATGTAAAGGTAGCCACACATCTAGCGGTGATGGGCGATTCGACCAAGAGACAAATCTCTCTCTGATCTGAAATCTGATTAGAAAGAGATCTGTCGGCTGCCCATACGCCACAGGCCGATTCCTGATCGATTTCAGCATGAAATCTCTCGAGAATTGGCCATGTCCACTGCCTCACTGCTGCCCCCCTAGTGTATAAATGTACCACCGTGTGTGCATTTATACATTACCTGTCCTGTGTCACCCACTGCACGGTGCTCATCCATCTTCGGAATCCACTGCCGGTTATTGTATTGGATTCAATAAAAAAAAAAAAAAAAAAAAGTTTGCTGCCAGATGCTGCATGACCCTGGCATCATCAACACAGATCGCTGGGGAACGTCACTATCAGAGGTACACGAAGAGGGTAGTGGCATGCCAATGGTGAGTATAGGTGCTCCCAGTATAGGTAGCCAAGTATAGATGCCCCCAGTATAGTTTAGCCAGCAATAGATGCCCAAGTACAGGGTAGCCAGCCATAGGTGTCACAGTACAGGTTACCCAGCTATAGCTGCTGCAGTACAGGCTAGCCAGTACTTGGTGCCCAGTATAGGTTAGGCAGCCATAGGTGTCTCAGTATAGGTTAGCCATAGGTGCCCAGTACAGGGTAGTCAGACATAGGTGCCACAGTATAGATTAGTCATTGATTAGTCATAGATTTAATTATTCCACAGTTTTATTTTATATTTAAATCTACTCTTTAAATGTTTACTGTTTCATTGCCTCTTCTCAATGACACATTCAGTGAAGTATGTCAGAGATAAAATCTGTAAACTATTGACGCTTTTTATCTCTTTCCTACTCTCAGAAGCCATTTACTGCCAGGAAAGTGTAATATGGCTGCAATTCTTTATCAGTAAGGGTTATGTTATAGTCTGAACTGGACAGAAATTGTCACTTGCATACCTGATTTTAACCACCCTGGCGTTCTATTAAGATCGCCAGGGCAGCTGTGGGAGGGTTTTTTTAAATAAAAAAAAAACTATTTCATGCAGCCAACTGAAAGTTGGCTGCATGAAAGCCCACTAGAGGGCGCTCCGGAGGCGTTCTTCCGATCGCCTCCGGCGCCCAGAATAAACAAGGAAGGCCGCAATGAGCGGCCTTCCTTGTTTTGCTTACATCGTCGCCATAGCGACGAGCGGAGTGACGTCATGGACGTCAGCCGCCTCCGATCCAGCCCTTAGCGCTGGCCGGAACTTTTTGTTCCGGCTACGCTTGGCTCAGGCGGCTGGGGGGACCCTCTTTCGCCGAGCGGCGGCGATCAGGCAGCACACGCGGCTGGCAAAGTGCCGGCTGCGTGTGCTGCTTTTTATTTCACTAAAATCGGCCCAGCAGGGCCTGAGTGGCAGCCTCCGGCGGTGATGGACGAGCTGAGCTCGTCCATACCGCCCGGCTGGTTAAACTCTTTCAGGCAGAGAAAGAAAAAAAAAGGAACACAGTATAGTTATTTGTGTGCTTAGAACTGTACATACACATGTTTATCTCATTATGTCATCTGTCACCTTGGTTGTCCTTTAAACATCGGGTATGTAAGTGGCAGTTCCTGTCTGGGTCAGTACTGAGTCACACTACAGTGTGACCCTTACTGATAAGGAATTACAACTATAAAACACTTTACTAGCAGAAAATGGCTTCTGAGAGCAGGAAAGAGATAAAAAGGTTAATAGTTCATAGATTTTAGCTCTGGCATACTTCAATGAATGTGTCATTGAGCAAAAACAATAAAACAAAAACTTGAAAAGTAGATTTAAATATAAGATAAAACTGTGGAATATCTTAAAGTGTACCAGAGTTGACTAATAATAAAAGTTGTATACGTATCTGAGGCTTTCTCCAGCCCCAACCGCACGGATCACTCCCACGCCGCCGTCCTCAGCCTTCTCCTTCTCCGGTACCGGGTCCTGTAACTTCAGCCAGTCACGGCCAGTCTGCCGCAAGAGAAGTGCGCTCTTTACATATCTCTCCAGCAGCCGCTGGAGAGATACCTAGAGGGCGCGCTCCTCTTGCGCAGACTGGCTGAAGTTACAGGACCCGGTACCGGAGAAGGATAGAGTTGAGGAGGCGGCATGGGAACGATCCGTGCCGATGGGGCTGGAGGAAGCCCCAGGTATGTATTAAAAAAAAAATAAAAAAAAATAAAAAATTAAAAAACAAACAAACAAAAAAGAAACAACTTTTATTATTAATCAGCTCTGGTTTCCTCAAGGCTGCTTACACACTAAGACGTTACAGGCGCACGTTAGTGCGCCTGTAACGCTCCCCCAACGCACAGCAATGTAACACAAGTGGGCTGTTTACACAGCCCACGTTGCGTTACATGTAACGCTGCACGTTCTGCCGGAAGTGCAGCATGCTACGGCGTTAGAGCGGCTATAGCCGCGTTAGACTGTTTGCACATGCTCAGTGGGGGGTGAGAGGAGGCTGGGAGATGCTGCTACAGTAGCCGCGCACATGGCTACTTAATATTCACTGCCCTGGCGGCCGCTGATTGGCCGGCGGGACCACGTGATGCGGAGTGTCTCGCTCCGCATCACGTGGTCCCGCCGGCCAATCAGCGCCACTATGGGAGACCTTATATGGATAGAGCCTCCTAACGCGGCTCACTCTACCGTCCTCTCCGGCACCACCATACGTTGCGTTAGGTGCATGTTATGCGACCTTAACGTAGCACCTAACGCAACGTCTTGGTGTGCAAGTAGCCTTAAAAAGTCATTTTTAGGAGAAGGAAGATAGATACAATTGTTTATTTCATTAGTTTATTTTCACCTCGGGTGTCCTTAACGTTTCTGTGAAATATAAAGGTTTTAATATCTTGTCCAAGGCATTCAACTATTTCACACTTTTTGGCAGCAGAGAGATCATTTTTCTTTCTTTACTGATTTTATTTATTGTATTTATAAAGCAACAACATATTCTTTCTCATATTGCTTGAAAATGGTGGTCTGCTTAATAATGTGGAACACCGTTTTTTTGTAGTTTTTCCTTTAATAAGGCTCCTTTCACATCTAACAACGCGTGCAGGAGCAGTTCTCCTGCACACGTTGACTAGCCTGCGGCTGTCGTCGGGAATCTGCGGTGCGACGCTGAGTAGCGGCGGTAGTATTAATTAACCCGACGGGAAAACGCCGATTCCCGACGAGAAACAGCTCCCGGGTGCGTCGTACCGCAACGCATCGAAATGCACATCGGGTGTGAAAGGTAAAATGAAAGTCTTTGGACTTTCCTTTTACCTTGGTTAACTCAAAGTATAGAATTTGCGTTAAAACACTGAAAAAGGGCTTTGATGTGAAAGAGCGCCCTAAGGCTCACCTGGCAAACTAGATACCAGAGGTGTCCGAGATTGATTTCAGTGATTAAAAGAGCCCTGAGACACACAATACCATCCATGAGTTTAATTGAAAAAACAAAATATTTAATCTTTATGAGACTTAAATTCAATTTGCATAATAATTTGGAACAGTGTAGTTATGACATATTAGTCATAACTAAAACTATGATGTACCGGTAAGCACAATGCAAACATATATGTGTCAACTAGTTTTTTACATATAGACCAGCCTATGGTTCATCAGCGGGAAACCATTTTTTTTGTAAGAAACTTTACATGAGAAAGAGATAACCAAAACGTATTAAAACACAGATATAAATCAAAACAAAGAACCACTCTATATATTGCAGAAACTCGTGTATGTGTTTAAAAGGTGAAATCTAAAATGTGACAACTTTGTTTTTCAATCTACTGTTAATGGAATCAGTGGAAATGGACTTTTGCACAGGGCTAGCGATTAATAAACTTAGGGCTCAATTAATTGCCGAAGCTGTCACTATATTACTCATTTGCTTCCACACGGGATTAGCCCCACTCAAAGATCCTGTTTTGCAGCCACTAAAGACATCCAATTTTTATTGGCCAATTTTACCACTTTAATGTTGTATTAAAATTTACTTGCATAGTCTGTTCATAGTAATTAATATCTGTTGGCTCTCATACTACATGGAGGTGGTAAAATTGGTCAGTGATTGGCCAATCACAATTGGGATGTGTGTACACTCCCTAATTCTGTTTGCTGTAAATCAAAAATCTATAGGAAAGCCAAATTAATTTCTTTAAAATATCCCTAATATTTTACAAAGGCAAGGCCAGGAATTGCCACACTGGTTTGTGTATAGAATACATATCTTGTCAGCTGTCAATAAAGTTGTCGTGGCTGCAACAAAATAGCAGCAGTTTACCAGGTTTTAGAACTATGAATCCTGACTGCAGATTAAAACAAATAAATCCCTATAAATGCCAGCCTATCAAAATCTTATCGACTTGGCTCCAAAGTTCATTGATCTCACCAACTGGGGTATACACAACACATACACACCCCTACATAGCTGCTTACTTCACAAAGACTAGAGCAACCTTTCAGCGTCCCCAACCACCCTGGATAAGCAGATCAGAGAGATAGATCCTGTGATCCTAGCTAATTCATTTCCATCTAGTTCCTTCTTAACAGTATACACCAGCAATATATTAGATGGGCAATATAAAATGGGCTGTAGGTGTCGGAGGTCTTAGGTAAGTATAAGGAACAGTAAATCAGTGTAGTTCCTACACATTCTATTCTAACTGCCATTGCAATGTTGACAGCGCGAGGATACATACTGAAGACTATCATCATGACAACCACTCCATGAATAGCTCAGCATTCCACTGCTGGTAACAATGGGCATCGTTGTGATGGATCGCTGCAGCTTACCTGCGTCCAGATCATCCAAATCTTGCCGAGCTTGACTGCTTCTCTATTTTCTCATCATAACAGGGAAGTTTAGGAAACGACTCCCACACAAGCGCCGCCCTGTGTCGCCTCTGACCGACAACGCGGCCAGGCCAATCCCAGCAGGCTGACACACCAACACACGCAGCAGCCAGTCTGCTGACGGGAGAGGGCGGCACATGAAAAAAAAAATCACAAGGTGCCTAGGAACTGATGCGTGGGTGCCCAGTTTCAGGAGGGAATGCTTTTGCAATAGTGCAGTAGGAGGAGGTTTGTGTGCTTTCTGGGTAGTCCGTGCTTGTTGTCCTTGTGAGTGTTGTGTGGATGATGCTGGGACTGATTGCAGCCAGGGTTCTGCGTGTATCAGTGTCGGCTGTCAGGCTGCAGCCTCTCCACACTGCCTCTGTCCTCCTCAGCACCGCAGCAGACGGTACGAAGAGCAGCTCAGGGTTTGACAGCACTGTGCTGAACTTCCTACGCTGTCCTCTCTCCAGGAAGACTCTCAGGTAACACAGTTTGCTCACACAGCTGCCTGTTTGTACTGACGTGCTACTGACTTATTTACTAGCATGCAAGCTAGAGAGAATTAGATTTTAATTTGTAACTAGTGACCTTAGCCCGTTTAAAGAGTCTGAAGCGAGAATAAATCTCGCTTCAGACCTCATAGACTAAACCGCCGCTATCCCGCGGCTTAACGGGGGTCCCTTCACCCCCAAATCCCCCACGATACAGCCGGGGAGCGCTTCCTGGTTGGGGCAGGGCTAACTGTCGCAACCCTGCCCCACGCCCGTCTGTCAGCGCGTATCTCCGCCTCTCCCCCGCCCCTCAGTCTTCCATCACTGAGAGGGGCGGGGGAGAGGCAGCGATGCGCCGCTGATAGACGTGACTGGAGGCAGGGCTGCAGCCGTTAGCCCTGCCTCCAGGAGCGACCAAGTGTCGCAGTGGGGGGTGAAGGGACCCCCGTTTAGCGGCGATTTAGCAGGGGCACACGTGCCCCTGCTAACTATGAGCTTTGAAGCAAGATTTATTCTCGCTTCAGAGTCTCTTTAAAGGGAACCTAAACTGAGAAGGATATGGATTTTTCCTTTTAAAATAATACCAGTTGCCTGACTCTCCTGCTGATCCTGTTTCTCTAATACTTTTAGCCACAGCCCCTCAACAAGCATGCAGATTAGGTGCTCTGAAGCCAGACTGGATTAGCTGCATGCTTGTTTCAGGTGTGTGAGTTAGCCACTACTGCAATTAAAGAGATCAGCAGGACTGCCAAGCAACTGGTATTGTTTAAAAGGAAATATCCATATCCCTCTCAGTTAAAGCGGACCCAAACCAAACATTTTTTAATTGAAAATATTTAGT
Source organism: Hyperolius riggenbachi (assembly GCF_040937935.1). NCBI lineage: Eukaryota > Metazoa > Chordata > Amphibia > Anura > Hyperoliidae > Hyperolius > Hyperolius riggenbachi. The sequence continues at coordinate 256,842,092 of NC_090646.1, read as the reverse complement.
TGCACTCTGACACATACAAAGATAAATAAACACTCCTTCAAACCTATGATCATTTCAGTGCATGCTTTTCACCCTTCTCTTTTCATAGCTAGGGTTATACGGGGGGGCAGCCATTAGCAATTCCTCCATTGCTGGACACCATCTACTCCACCAGTTTGCCGGAAAAATCCCGGCAATTTGAAAGGAAGGGAGGGGTTCCTCCAATAAATGTAAAATATTTTATATTTGTCATCATGCAGGTGAAAAAAGGCTGCTATTTATTATTATAATTTAGAAAATAGATTTTATTTCTGAAATTCTAAAAAGTATTTTTAATTTGGGTCCACTTTAAGGTTACCTTTGAAAAAGGGCTTGGTCTGTCTCTGCACGCATCCGTCCACCGCGCACGTGCGCAGCACCCTCTACAGCATGAAGTGTGATTAGTCTAATAGTGTGGGGGTGTGGTTTACTACAACCCATCTATAACCTAGCTGTTCAAGAGGGTGCTGTCCAATAAATCGCATTAGCGGAATTTCACTATGAGGTTTCCTGCTGGGTCCCTTAACCATTTCAGCCCGTGAGTATTTTTCACTTTATGCATCAGCAATTTTCACCTCCCATTCATTCGCCAATAACTTTATTACTAATTATCTCAATTAATTGATCTATATCTTCTGTTTTCCGCCACCAATTAGGCTTTTTTTTTTGGGTGGTACATTTTGCTAAAAAAAAAAAAATCGAAATGTATTTTAACCACTTCAGGATTCTGCGTACGCATAAGTACGCCCCTGAATCCTGAAGCGGTTTCCATGGAAACGTTCCAAGTCAGTTCACGGAGGGTGTCTCCGTGAACACCCTGCGAGCCTCCGATCGCGGCTCGCAGGGTAAGGCTGCTTACACACCAAGACGTTACAGGCGCACGTTAGTGCGCCTGTAACGCTCCCCCAACGCACAGCAATGTAACACAAGTGGGCTGTTCACACAGCCCACGTTGCGTTACATGTAACGCTGCACGTTCTGTGCAAAGTGCAGCATGCTACGGCGTTGGAGCGGCTATAGCCGCGTTAGACTGTTTGCACATGCGCAGTGGGGGGCGGAGAGGAGGCGGGGAGAGCCAGCTACAGTAGCCGCGCACATGGCTACTTAATATTCACTGCACTGGCGGGCGCTGATTGGCCGGCGGGACCACGTGATGCAGAGTGTCTCACTCCGCATCACGTGGTCCCGCTGGCCAATCAGCGCCACTCTGGGAGACATTATAGGACTCGAGCCGCCTAACGCGGTTCACTCTACCGTCGGCTCTTGCAGCACCATACGTTGTGTTAGGTGCACGTTATGCGACCTTAACGTGGCACCTAATGCAACGTCTTGGTGTGCAAGAAGCCTAAATGTAAACACGTGGGGAACATCTTCCCCGCTGTTTACATACATACGGCGCTGCTGCGCAGCAGCGCCGTAAAGGAGATCGGCTATCTGATAGGCTGAAGCCTATCTGAGGCGGCGCAGGACAGATTTCAGTCCTGCGCAGCCCATAATGAAGAGGGGAGGGAAGGAGGCGGAGGGGGGCTTTGAGGAGCCCCCCCTGCTAGGCACAGCAGCGCGGCGGCGATCAGACCCCCCCCAGCAGGACATCCCACTAGTGGGGAAAAAAGGGGGGGAAGTCTGATCGCCCTGCCTGATATCTGATCTGTGCTGCCGGCTGAAGAGCCCCCGCAGCACAGATCAGCCAAACCACCCGAAATCCGGAAGTGGTTAACAGGAATATTAAGGAAAAAAATGCATTATTTCTATGTTTTCTGCCATTATAGTTTTAAAATAATACATGCTACCATAATTAAAACCCCACATATTTTATTTGCCCATTTGTCCCAGTTATTACACCATTTAAATTATGTCCCTATCACAATGCATGGCACCAATATTTTATTTGGAAATAAAGGTGCATGTTTTCAGTTTTGCGTCCATCACTATTTACAAGCTTATAATTAAAAAAAAATGTTCGCAATATACCCTTTTCACATGCATATTAAAAAAAGACCCTTAGGTAACTATAATTTTTTTTTTTTTTTTAATTGTAATTTATTTTTTTCATTAATTTTATTTGGGCAATTTTTGGTGTGGGAGGTAAACAGTTAATTTTAAATGTAATAATGGGGTTTATTTTATTAAAAAAAAGTATGTAAATATAGTTTTACTATTTGGCCACAAGATGGCCACAGTGAGATTTTTTTTTTTTTTTGTCTTTCGCTTCCAGGAAGCATATAGAGGACGGGAAACTTTTTGGTTCTTTTCCATTAGCCGGGCGCATCCACTAGGTGGCGATTAATACTGAGCTAAGTAATGTAGAATGTAATCTCCCTCGCCAGCGATCACTGGCAGCAGAGTTACATCTTTCCCTACTATCCATGATGGCCTGGAGGGGGAATAGTAATTAACGCCGCTGGGATTTTGCAGGCCGAGGGAGATTACGTTCTACATTACTTAGCTCAGTTGCGCCCGAACCTCCCCCCGCACTGTTCAACGCTGAAGTTTTATCGCCACCTAGTGGATGCGCCCGGCTAATAGAAAAGTACCAGTTTTTTTTTGTTTTTTTTTTGTCAGAAAGGCGGCGGCCGCTGATATGAAGCCGCCGTTTTTTCTGCCGGGGACTTAGATCAATGAAAGGGAACTATATTCCCATTCATTGATCTCCGGGCTCTCGGGGGGCGGCACGCTCAGGCACGATTGCACGTGTGGGATCGCGCAACAGCAAGGCAGCAGCCGCCTGGACGTGACAATATGCAACTACTTCACGCAGCAGGGCCGGTTCACACTTGCAGCGGATAAAACTGATCCATTTAAATCGGATGAGATAAAATGGATTCCTTTTACACGATTTGTGCTTTTTGTAGGATTTCTAGTAAGTTATTTTTTTTTTTTTCTTTACATGGTAATGTAATTTTTTTAGACCAGTGGGATGGAATTGCGATTGGTTATGCTGTAGCAAACTATTTTTTACCCATACGCCCTTATTTAATGTACCATACAACTGAAGCAAGAGGGATATGGAGGCTGCCATATTTATTTCCTTTTAAGCAATACCAGTTGCCTGGCAGCCCTGCTGATCCTCTGCCTCTAATACTTTTAGCCATAGACTCTGAACAACCATGCAGCAGATAAAATGTTTCTAACATTATTATCCATGGAGCTATCACAAATGGCTCCATGGATAATGCTTTTTCATAAAGCATATATGCCAGTAAATGGGTATAACACCTGCACCCTGCTAAATGATGCACAAGGAATGATACCTACATTCTGAAAGTCAAGTAGTTCCCATCATACATGAAAGTACTGTATCAATTTATGAAACATTGAAATCTGAGAACATTGCATAAAGGCAGAAAATGCTGTTTGAGAAATACAATCACACTGGCTATAAACACAAGCATTCTACCCAATGTTTTCTGGAAAGTGTCCAATTAAAATACTCCTCGTAGTGCTAATCATCCCCCTCCACCTCGCCATTGCAGTGTTGGGACTCCCTTAACTTCATCTACAAGGGTTCATTGACTGAGCAAGACAGCACTGCACATCCCACGCCTGTCGAGCCGGTCAGCCTGAGTGCCTCTGTGCCGCGCACAGGACAGCTTGTGCATGCACTGTACAGCATAGAGCTGCTCTGTCACATACGGGAGCGTGGCCACAGTGAGGAGCAGTAATGGAGGAGAATCCAGAGGCTTCCCTCTACTAAGGTAAGTCTCTAACTTTCCCTCCATTAAAGGAATACTATCGATTCACATTTTTTCGATTGACACAGGAATTGTTTGGGAAGTGCTGCTAAGTACTGGTGTATACATTTTTGTAGCAACCTCTTTGTTTACTGTTATTAAAATACTTTCAAACTTTACTGACGCCAAAACTGACGGCTGACTGAGCCATGAGGAGAGGGGAAATTCCCCTCACACTTGATCAGTTAACTCTATGTGTAGCTCTGTGTGTGACAGAGAGAGAGAGAGAGAGAGTACTCCCAACAGCTGCAGCTCCTGTGTCCTGTGTTTCTGACTGAAGTGTCTGAAGAGAGCAGAGAAAATGTAACTCATTGTCACAGCTTTTCATACTGTTTTTGCTTTCAGAGTTTGATATGTTTGATATTTGCTTTCTGTAGTCTGATATGCAACTCTGGCTGTGCATTGAAGCAGACACCCCTTCTGCAATTGATTTGTCCCAATATAGCTAAATCCTACCCTCAATAAATTACAGTTTTTGCCTCTGATATTTAACATGAAAAGTAGGAAAATTTTTACACAGCTACTTAGACATTATTTGTACATAGTCATTTTAGAACACTTGGGCAATGATAGTAATCCTTTAATTTTACAGGTTTGCTTTAACAGCTGGATTAATCATGTGTAGACATTGTATCATTGATAGAAAAGGTGCCAAAAGTAATTGATCTGCCACCTGTTTATTTTGGCAATGGTTGATTCTGCACAGTTGCTGGTATAAAGTTAAATGTTGATGCTAGCCTTTTGTTTTGTACACTGAGGGAAAATTGACATACTGTAAATTAAATATTCTTACTGTATAGAGCTATTGTTGTTTTGTCTAAATTAAATGAATACACTGAAATGTTTTGTATTGCAGTCTACACAAAGTCCAACATCATGTCTCTTGAATTTATTACAGGCTGCATTATAAAGATGTGAAATTAAAGATGATGAATTTTATGTATGCATATTTTCCACAAATACATTAAAAAACAAACATCTATTTGCAGAAGCCCAAGCGTACACGGGTATTTTTCTCTTTGCATATTGATTAGGATCTTATAGAGCAGTTTGCACCTGTATTTGAGATGCTTTTGATAAGCCTGGAACTCATTAGCAGCACTTTTCATTAGCAAGAGCTTTTCAAATCACAGGCGCTTGGGCTACGTTTCCACTGTGCTCAGCATGTGTCTTGCGAGACGCGATCCCGGCACAGCTGTCCAGCGTCTCGCAGCCGAATCCTTCTAGCCGCGATATGGGATTCGGATGGGTGAGGCAAGAATATGCTGTAGGCCGTCAGATTTTTTTTCCCCACCCACGAATTCGGATGCCTCCTATTTACTTCAATAGGCTGCCAATTCCCATCCGAATTCGTGGGTGGGGAATCAGCCAGTATTCGTAGCAGTGGAAACCTACCCTTAGAAGAGCGCTGCTAGTGAGTCCTAGGCCTTATTTTGGTTTGCCACAGCTAACTACATCGGAGTCAAAGTGTGTGCCAATTTCATTAAACAACATAATAAATTATTATATATTTTTTGTGTGTTTTCTAGGTATGACGAGTCAACCAATGAACTAATTAATGATGAACTTGGCATTGCATACCCTATTGTAGATGGTATACCGAATATGATTCCTCAGGATGCAAGGATGATTCACAAAAAGCAGACGCCTTCGGAGAACGATCAGAAATCGGAATAGTTTGATTGGGCTGTCTATTGATACTGAAAACATGTTTCTATCACTCCCCACATTAACAGTGCTTGTTCCTCTGGTGTCATTGGCTGGTATTTTCTATTCTGCTTCTGTAGAAGATGACTTTCCCCAGGGGTGCACCAGCACAGAAAGTGTCTGTTTCTACAGCCTCCTGCTGCCCATCACCTTGCCAGTATATGTGTTTTTTTACTTGTGGACTTGGATGGGGCTCAAACTTTTCAGGCATAATTAGTTTCTATGATTAATTACATGACTGTATAAAAACCTTATTAGCTTTAGTTAATGGCAAAGCAGTGTATGTCATAATAAAGGTGTGATGCACTTTACCAGGAGTGTGTTTATTTCCAGGAAGCTGGCAGTTTATGAAGAAGTGAACCTGTGATTTATTTTAGGGAAAACATTATATGCCTACCTCAGTAGAGTGAAGCCTCTGGAGGATGCAGAGACTGGGAGACTAATGTGGGAGCGCACGTAAACTCTTGAAAAACCCTACCCCAAGACTTGACGCCAATTGGCGTTAGGCGATCCTGGGGCTGCCGCCACGATCACACCCATCGCTGTGACGCGGTTGTAGACAGGTTAAAGTGGATCCGAGGTGAACTCATTGCATAATTGTGTTCCTTTCCTATAGTTTATAGGGCATTCCTCAAGCCAAATACTTTTTTGTTTTAATACTCGAATTCCCTATAAACTAAAGAAGCCACACTCACAGGTTTTCAGAGAGCCAAGGCACTTTCAGACAGTAGCAAGGGCTCATGGGAGCTCAGTCTGGGCAGCAGGAGGGGGAGGTATTACTAGCCAGAGATTTCAGAGGCAGAGGGGAGGAGGGGGGGATTAGTTTTTTTTTTCTTAAGATGCAGATAAGCCTGCTTCTGTGTAATGTTTACAAACATGGCTGCTGTCATTGTATCACAGGAATAATCAATCATATTCTATTAAAGCTGTTTGCAGCTAGATTTGCTGTGTAAACTATCTAAACTTTAGATAAGATATATAGACAAGTTACTTGTTATAGTTAGTTTTTCATCTCTGATCCGCTTTAACCATCTTAGCGGTATGGACGAGCTCAGCTCGTCCATGACTGCTAGATGGCGCCGCTCAGGCCCTGCTGGGCCGATTTTAACAATTTTTTTTTTTAAAACACGCAGCTAGCACTTTGCTAGCTGCCTGTGGGGGGCGATCGCCACCGATGCGCCGCTACCCGTCGCGTAAGGGCCCCCCTCCCGAGACCCCTGCACAGCCTGGCCAATCAGTGCCAGGCAGCGCTGCGGGGTGGATCGGGACTCCCGATGTCACAACGTCGATGACGTTGGTGACGGCATCACGATCGTTACCATGACGACGGGGGAAGCCCTCCAAGAAATCCCGTTCAGAAGCGGTCGGAAAAGGTGAGTAAGACGCCGCCGCGAGGGGGGAATCATGTAGCTAGCGCTAGGCTAGCTACATGGTTTAAAGAAAAAAAAATATACTGCTGCACCGCCACCCTGGCGATCTTAATAGAACGCCAGGGTGGTTAAGATGTCTGAGGCTGGGTTCACATATGACATGGTATGAAAGGCTGCGTTTTATGTTAATGTTGTGTGCATTTTTGGTGCGTTTGCAATGCGTTTTGTATCCATCTTTCATGCGTTTTTATATTTCCTTTTATGCAAATCACTAGGAAGACAATAGTAAGTGGAAATACAGCATAAAAAAATTATTTTGGGGGAAAAAAAACATATAAAAATGCATGAGAAACGCATACCATTGCGTTTCCATTGACTTTCATTATGTGTGGTTTTTTTTGATGCGTCTATGAATATTATGCAACAAAACCAGTGTTTTTTTCCTGCGGCCCATAAACGTCCATTAGGGGCAAAAACGCAGCGTTTTACACAACACTAGCGTATCTGCTTTGTGTGCACCCAGCCTGAGACAGTTTTGCACAGATTTCTAAAAACCTAACAACATTTTGGGCATGATCCACAAAGCTTTTTCACCTGTTTCCCTTTTTCACCTTATCTATGTTACATTTTTAAACTCCCAACGAGCAAAAATATAGTTTACGGTAAAAAAAAAAATAAAAAAATATTGAAATGAAGTTAATCAACAACTTACTTTGAGTGATTATTTTGCTTGTAAGTGTGCTGAAAGGTTATTTTTATCAATTAGGTGATAAGTCTAAAGGTGCATACACACATCAGACTATAGTCTTTGGAAAATGAAAGATCACAGATCAATCTTACCACCCTTCATGTAGTATGAGAGCCATACTCTACACAGTCTTTTCTATGGAGCTGAACTCCACATCAGAAATAAATCTTTGCAAGATGCTGCACACAAAGATGCTGTACAGACACAAAAGATCAGTATCTGCAAAAGATCTGTTCCTGCCAAAAATCCATTCCTGCAAATTGCAATGAAAGTCTATGAGATCTGCAGATCATCATACACACATGATTTAACTGACATTTATCTGCAGATCAAGCAGTCATCTGCAGATCTGAAAATCCATCCTGGTGGATCTGATCTGCAGATGAATGTCAGTTAAATCATGTGTGTATGATGATCTGCAGATCTCATAGACTATCATTGCAATTTGCAGGAATGGGTTTTTGGCAGGAACAGATCTTTTGCAGATACTGATCTTTTGTGTCTGTACAGCATCTGTGTGTGCAGCATCTTGCAAAGATTTATTTCTGATGTGGAGTTCAGCTCCATAGAAAAGACTGTGTAGAGTATGGCTCTCATACTACATGAAGGGTGGTAAGATTGGTCTGTGATCTTTCATTTTCCAAAGATTATAGTCTGATGTGTGTATGCACCTTTAGAGTGATGTGCAGGTACTCTGCAGGGAAATGAGGGGACTATTATCTGAGAAATAGAACGTTATCATTTCTCTTTTCTTTTAACCCTCCTGGCGGTTTAAAAAAATCCGCCAGATGGCAGCAAAGTAGTGTTTTTTTTTTAATTTTTTTTTTTTTCATGTAGCGAGACAAAGTCTCGCTACATGATAGCCGCTGCTCAGGGGCATCCCCCTAGCCCCTTCGATCGCCGCCGGTGATCGGAGATCAGGAGATCCCGTTCAAAGAACGGGATATCCTGGAGGGCTTCCCCCGTCGCCATGGCGACGGGCGGGATGATGTCACTGATGTCGTGATGTCAAAGGGGACTCTGATCCACCCCACGGCGCTGCCTGGCACTAATTGGCCAGGCAGCGCACGGGGTCGGGGGGGGGGGCGGCTGCGGCGCGACGGGTAGCGGCGGCGATCGGATGCTACACACAGCTAGCAAAGTGCTAGCTGCGTGTAGCAAAAAAAAAAATTATGCAAAGCGGCCGAGCGGGGCCTGAGCGGTGCCTCCCGGCGGCATAGCCCGTGCTCAGCACGGGCTTACCGCCAGGGAGGTTAATTACAGTTTAGATTTATTAGGAGTTGGTGCATTTTTCTTTACGAATCTGACCCCAGGGCCCATATGCAATTAACTTTTTCTCCCTAGTTTTCTCTTAGGAGATAATTTTTCATCTTCTATTTAAAATAACTTTCCTGCATTTTCAATTGAAAAAGTACCAAATAGTAGGTGAAAAAGTACTAACAAAATTATTTTGAGTATTTTCTTGCTTGCTATTGGCTTAAAATGCATTTTGACAAGTTTAAAAAAAAAAAAAAATCACCTAGGAGGAAACTCAGGGGAAAAATTAATTGCATATGAGCCCAGGACCCAAAAATTGCTCTGACTCCACAGTCCTGGTTTTACAGCCAATGGAAACCGCTACATAAAAAAAGAAACCAGATACTTACCAAAGGAGAGGGAAGGTTCTGGATCCTAATGAGCCTTTCCTCTCCTCTCCCGGTGCCCGCGGTGCTGCGCTGTCCCCGGGAGCAGTATTTGACTAAATTGGTCAAATACTGCTCCTTCCGCCGGCGAAGGTGACTTCAGAAAGTCTCCCGAAGACGGGCTGCTCCATACTGCGCACGCGCGAACGCCCTCTATCGCGCACGCGTAGTATGGAGCTGCCTGTCTTTGGGAGGACTCTGCTCCCAAAGACTTACAAAAACTCCCGTGGCAGACAATTCGAACGGGGGAGCCAGCGCTGTACCGAGGTCAGAGGAGAGGGAAGGCTCATTAGGACCCAGAGCCTTCCCTCTCCTTAGGTAATTATCTGGTTTCTTTTCTTAGGCCTGGTGCACACCAAAAAACGCTACCAGATCCGCAAAATGCTAGCAGATTTTGAAACGCTTTTTCTTCTTTTTCTGTAGCGTTTCAGCTAGCGTTTTGCGGTTTTGTGTAGCGTTTTTGGTGTAGTAGATTTCATGTATTGTTACAGTAAAGCTGTTACTGAACAGCTACTGTAACAAAAAACGCCCGGCAAACCGCTCTGAAGTGCCGTTTTTCAGAGCGGTTTGCGGTTTTCCTATACTTAACATTGAGGCAGAAACGCATCCGCAATCCAAAATCTGCAGCAGCCCGGGAGTATGCGGTTCTGCAAAACGCCTCCCGCTCTGGTGTGCACCAGCCTATTGAGATACATTACCCAAGCGGATCCGCTCCCGCAAGCGGATCGCAAACTGCAGCCGAAACGCTCTGGTGTGCACTAGGCCTTAGTTGGCTTTCAGTTTATTAATTTATATTACAAAATGAAAAGATTTTGTTTAATAAACATTTTTTGAAAGCAAATTATAAAAAAGCAAGGGCTATCTAGTACATTAGCTTTTGGGGACATATGCACCTGCCAATAAATATGTGTTTAATAATAAAAAGATAAACGAGATATACTTGTGCACAACAATTTTACCTCAATTTAGATAATCTACCAAATATAATATGTGGTAAATATAATTGCAAAAGTATTGGCTGACTTGCACATCTCTCATAAATTTAAATTACCATTTTTTTCTCTTATTACTGATTACAGAATATTGGAATTATTTATTAATCATTGTATTTGTTATTATGGCACTCAGTATCCTTCACAATCTCGTGGCATTGCACTCTGAGAAATGTTGCTTGAAGTAAGGGCTTGAAGTATCGGGTTTGTCTAGATTTTGTGAAATCCTTTGTTGTTCTCTATAGCCAAGAGCAGCTTTTTGCGAAGCAAAGAGAGAGAGGAATATTCTGGGAGCAGCAGCTGTTGCGTGCAGGTGTGTGCTTCTGGTAAGTAATCTTCCTTTGGAACACCAAATGAGGAAATTTTCATGCATGTGCTTTCCAAGCCAAATACTGGAATTTTATCATTTCCAGTTAGGAAATCTGAAAATTAAACCATAAATGTCATATCACAAGGCAAATGTATCTAGACCTGTGCATGGAAAATTGGAGCAGATTTGGGACCTTTTCACACTACCGTTGTGTTGCTAATCAATGGGGGATTTCACACTGTGCATGAACTGTATGCGCTTTACCAGTCGCATTGCATCAACATCTACATCGCCATTGTCCAGTAACTGCACAGCATGCTGTGTGCCATTCAAACGGAAACCGAAGCACTGCACCACTGGTGCACACATGTAAATGTACCATATAAATATAATTGCATCACTTTGCGATGCGACTATATTGTCAAATGCAATGGATGCAGGATAAAAGGAGCCTAAAACTGAGTAGCATGTGCACACTAATGCCAGGGACACACTAGAAGTCGCAAAGCGCTATCTCAGTCGCTTTGTGTCAGCGTTTTGTTGGCAGTTTGTGCTGCATTTTCGGGTGAAAACAGTAACTCATACAAAATCAGTGAGGGGTCAAATAATTATTTCCTCCACTGTATAATATAAGTTTGTCCAATGACAAAGAAATGAAAAGTCTCAGAACAGTATCATTTCAATGGTAGGTTTATTTTAAGTGGCAGATAGCACATCAAAAGAAAAATCGAAAAAATAACCTTAAATAAAAGATAGCAACTGATTTACATTTCATTGAGTGAAATAAGTTTTTGAACCCTCTAACCATAAAAGACTTAATACTTAGTGGAAAAACCCTTGTTTGCAAGCACAGAGGTCAAACGTTTCTTGTAATTGATGACAAAGTTTGCACACATTTTAGGAGGAATGTTGGTCCTCTCCTCTTTGCAGATCATCTCTAAATCCCTAAGGTTTCGAGGCTGTCTCTGTGCAACTCTGAGCTTGAGCTCCCTCCATAGGTTTTCTATTGGATTAAGGTCCGGAGACTGACTAGGCCACTCCATGACCTTAATGTGCTTCTTCTTAAGCCACTCCTTTGTTGCCTTTGCTGTATGTTTTGGGTCATTGTCGTGCTGGAACACCCATCCACGACCCATTTTCAGTTTCCTGGCAGAGGGAAGGAGGTTGTCGTTCAGGATTTCACGATACATGGCTCCGTCCATTTTCCCGTTAATGCGATTAAGTTGTCCTGTGCCCTTAGCAGAAAAACACCCCCAAAGCAAAATGTTTCCACCCCCCTGCTTGACGGTGGGGGCGGTGTTTTGAGGGTCATAGGCAGCATTTTTCTTCCTCCAAATGCAGCGAGTTGAGTTAATGCCAAATAGCTCTATTTTGGTCTCATCAGACCACAGCACCTTCTCCCAGTCACTCACAGAATCATTCAGGTGTTCATTGGCAAACTTCAGACGGGCCTGCACATGTGCCTTCTTGAGCAGGGGGACCTTGCGAGCCCTGCAGGATTTTAATCCATTGCGGTGTAATGTGTTTCCAATGGTTTTCTTGGTGACTGTGGTCCCTGCTAATTTGAGGTCATTCACTAACTCCTCCCGTGTAGTTCTAGGATGCTTTTTCACCTTTCTCAGAACCATTGACACCCCACGAGGTGAGATCTTGCATGGAGCCCCAGAGCGAGGTCGATTGATGGTCATTTTGTGCTCCTTCCATTTTCGAACAATCGCACCAACAGTTGTCACCTTCTCTCCCAGCTTCTTGCTAATGGTTTTGTAGCCCATTCCAGCCTTGTGCAGGTCTACAATTTTGTCTCTGACATCCTTGGACAGCTCTTTGGTCTTTCCCATGTTGGAGAGTTTGGAGTCTTGATTGATTGATTCTGTGGACAGGTGTCTTTTATACAGGTGACTAGTTAAGACAGGTGTTCTTAATGAGGGTGACTAATTGAGTAGAAGTGTCTAACCACTCTGTGGGAGCCAGAACTCTTAATGGTTGGTAGGGGTTCAAAAACTTATTTCACTCAATGAAATGCAAATCAGTTGCTATCTTTTATTTAAGGTTATTTTTTCGATTTTCCTTTTGATGTGCTATCTGCCACTGTTAAAATAAACCTACCATTGAAATGAAACTGTTCTGAGACTTTTCATTTCTTTGTCATTGGACAAACTTACAAAATCAGTGAGGGGTCAAATAATTATTTCCTCCACTGTATATTGGAGCCCAAACGCTCACAAAATGCTGCATGTCCTACATTTTCATTTTCAAAATCACAATTGCTCTAGTGGGCTCACCTCCATACACTTTCATTAGTAAAACGTTTTTAAAAGTGCTGGCGATTTCCAAAATCACTCACAAAAGTGCTCTAGTGTGTCCAAGGCCTAATGCTGCACCTAGGACTGGCAGAAATAAAAGCACTGTCACAGTCCTAGCTCTTGAGATTACAACCACTTCTGTGGCAAAGAATAAGCCACCCTTCACCCCATATCAATGTAATACAGGTGCTTAGCTAAGAGGGTAAAGATATGCGCAGCGCCTATGATCAGAATTGGTCTCATGGCTGGTTTACAGTGAATGCGCTGCAATGACACAATGCACAATTGACAGAGCACAGTAAAGGAAATGTCCATGTTTCCCTAGTGGTTAATTTACATCTATGCAATACAACTTAAAGAGAACCTGTACTGAGTAAAAATATGTAAAATAAACACATGAGGTAACTTCAAATGAAAATTACAGAGTTACCTTGCCATCAGTTCCTCTCAGAAGCTCACCATTTTCTTCTGACGATAATCCCTTCCAGTTCTGACAACATTTTGTCAGATCTGAAATATATCAGTTGCTGTCAGTAAAATATCAGTTGTTGTCAGTTATAGCTGAGAGGAAAACTGATGCACCAGGTAATGTCCATGTTTCCCTATGGCTCAAGTGGGCGATGTTACAGTTTAATTGTGTGCTGACCAGAAAGCTGTTATGTGGTAACGGCCATTTTCAAAATGGAGGACGGAAAATTCCCTTGATCACAGTGGACAAACAGGACGCAGTAGAGGAGAAAAACACTGAGGAGTAGACTACATGGAAGGTAAGTATGACTTGTGTATGCTTATTTTGACTTTTAAATTTTCAGTTCAGGTTTTCTTTAAAGCTTTTTCACAGCACACTTCTGCGTGCATTGTTGTGCAGTGTGTACCCAGTACATTTAAAAGTGCATGAAAATGTGTGTATTTAAGTGTAAAAATTATTCTGTGGTTTTTAATTGCTTAAAATTGGCTTTAATCAGTATATACGCTATACTTACAGAGAAAACATTTTTTTTGTTCCTGTGTTAGCTTGTGAAAAGCCTTCCAAAACATTTTAATAGTTGGGTGATTTTTGGAGTATTTTCCCATGTATATAGTATTCTGTAGACAGAAAAACAGATAAAGTAGATTTGTTGCTTTAAATTGATATAACAGATGTGAAAAAAATACATTACAGTGAATAATGTTCAAGACAAGGAATGCACGTTTTGCATCTGCCTTGTGTGCCAGTGCACTCCTTTCCTCTGAGAGACCCTGACAACAGAGTATTGCTGAGATTATCTCATCACTTGCTTACGTTCCATCCAGTGTTTCCTCACACCTGCCTGCAGGTCCCAGAACAGTGCAGGTTTCATGGGTAACCTGTCTGATAAGTGCACAAGTTATCCCATATGAAAGAGGTCTGTATTGTGAAGTAATATGAATTTCCTTGCTTAATGGCTACAGTGATATGAGAGAAACATCTAATTGCAGAGCTATGCATACAAATAACTAAGCTGTTCCTTTTTACTTTGAGTAAACATTTAGTGACAGTTTCTCTCAATTCAGGACTAAGTCGGACTATAGTGTAATCCTCACTGATAAGGAATTACAGCCATAAAACTTTTTCCTAGCAGATGGCTTCTGAGAGCAGGGGATAGATAAAAAAGGTCAATAGTTCATATATTTTAGCTTCTGGGACGCTGAAAGACTGTCAGCATATGAGACAATACAACTTAAAACATTCTTTTTTTAAGCTGATACACACAAAATACAACTGAGATAGATAGATGGGACAATTCTAAATTGACTTTCATAAGCTTCTTCAAACTGTGCAGCAGTAATGATCAGCAACTTCTGTTAAACACTGTCTTGCGCTTAAAGGATACATCCGAGGACCTAAAAAAAAAAGTATCTTGGGCCTCCTCCAGCCCCTGCCAGCCGTCCTGTGCCCACTCCGCAACTCCGCTACACGCTGGTGGTCCTGGGTCCCCTCTGGTGAAAAATACCGACTGCACATGCGCAAGCGGCAACTCGCTCATTGAGTCGCGCTGACGTGATTTGGACTGTAATGCGCAGGCCCGGATGACGTCAGTGCGATTCAATGAGCCGCACAGTGGAACACAAGAAGATGTAGGAAGATGCCGACCTGGCGAGGTCGGCCTCTGCATCGGGGGAACTGGGAGTCAACGGAGCTGGCAACCGGCCACAGGTCGGTTGCCAGGGGCTGGAGGAAGCCCGAGGTAAGTGGATTCCTTTTTTTTTTTTTTCCTCGGACCTTCCCTTTAAAGATAATACAACTGTCTTTTCAATAGTAAGTGCAATCAATCTGCTTCTCTACAGGCTTGGGATGAATTGCCCAGCTGGCTAGAGAGTTTTTTCATTGCTGATAACTTTTGAAGGACATAATATTTTAAAATGTGTAATGTAATGATGCTTCATGGAGTTATCCTTTAAAGGGAAGGTTCAGGGAAACCTTTAAAAAAATAAAAATCAATTTCCACTTACCTGGGGCTTCCTCCAGCCCGTGGCAGGCAGGAGGTGCCCTCGCCGCCGCTCCAGAGGCTTCCGGTCGTCTTCGGTGGCCGACCCGACCTGGCCAGGCCGGCTGCCAGGTCGGGCTCTTCTGCGCTCCAAGGACAGGCTCTTCTGCGTCCCACGGGGGCGCGCTGACGTCATCGGACGTCCTCCGGGCTGTACTGCGCAGGCGCAGAACTACTGCGCCTACGCAGTACAGCCCGGAGGACGTCCGATGACGTCAGCGCGCCCGCGTGGGACGCAGAAGAGCCCGTCCTTGGAGCGCAGAAGAGCCCGACCTGGCAGCCGGCCTGGCCAGGTCGGGTGGGCCACCGAAGACGACCGGAAGCCTCTGGAGCGGCGGCGAGGGCACCTCCTGCCTGCCACGGGCTGGAGGAAGCCCCAGGTAAGTGGATATGGATTTTTATTTTTTTAAAGGTTACCCTGAACCTTCCCTTTAAATACCAATTCAGACACAGAGGCTCATATGCAATTAACTTTTTCACCTGAGTTTTCTCCTAGGGGATAATTTTTTATCTTGTATTTAAAATAATTTTTCAGCACTTTGCACTTGAAAAAGTGCCAAAAAGTAGGTGGAAAAATACTATCAAAATTGTTGGTGGATTAAAAAGTATTAACCACTTAACATCTCAGTCGTTTTCAGCTTATGCATTCGAGCAATGTTCACCTCCCATTCATTAGCCTATAACTTTATCACTACTTATCACAATGAACTGATCTATATCTTGTTTTTTCCGCCACCAATTAGGCTTTCTTTGGGGGGTACATTTTGCTAAGAGCCACTTTACTGTAAATGCATTTTAACAGGAAGAATAAGAAAAAAAAATGAAAAAATTCATTATTTGTCAGTTTTCGGCCATTATAGTTTTAAAATAATACATGCCTCCATAATTAAAACCCACGTATTGTTATTGCCCATTTGTCACGGTTATTTCACCATTTAAATTATGTCCCTATCACAATGTATCGTGACAATATTTTATTTGGAAATAAAAGAGCATTTTTTCCGTTTTGCATACATCACTATTTACAAGCTTAAAAAAAAAAAAAAAGAGAGAGAAATATTTCATCTTTACATAGATATTTAAGAAGTTTAGACCCTTAGGTAAATATTTGTTTTTTTTTTTTTATAGTAATGTTTTTTTTGTTTTTTTTTTATTAAACATTTTATGTGGGCATTTTTGGGAGGGTGGGATATAAAAGTGTTTTATTTGGGGAAATATTGGTGTATTGTAATGTTTTTGGGAATTTACTTGTAGTTTTACTTTTTGGCCACAAGATGGCAATCTCGATTTTTTTACATGACGTCACTCTAAGCGTACAATGTACGCTTAGAGGGACACAGCTTCAGAAAGAGCGAAGCTTCCGAGAGAAGCTGTCGCTTTTTCAGCGGGGGAGAGGAATCAATGATCGGGCTCCATAGCCCGATAAATTGATTCCGTGGCTACCGACTCCGCGGCCGGGAGTGCGCGTGCACGCGCGCGATCGGCCGCGGGGGCGCGCCTGTCCTCCTTGACGTTTTTATATACGTCAAGGAGGACAAAGTGGTTAAGTTGACAAGTTGTGAAAATATCCTGGCCCATATGAAATTCACTTTTAGGGCTGGTGCACACCGACCGGCTTGTTCAGCGTTTCTGCAGCCGCTTGCGGCTGCGCATCGGCTTGGTCAATGTATCTCAATGGGGTGGTGCACACCAAAGTGGGAGGCGTTTTGCAGAAACGAATCCTCCCGGGGTGAGGCATTTTTTGGATTTCGGATGCGTTTCTGCCTCAATGTTAATTATAGGAAAAACGCAAACCGCTCTGAAAAACGCCTGTTCAGAGCGGTTTTGCCGGCGTTTTTGTTACAGAAGCTGTTCTTTACTGTAACAATATATGAAATCTACTACACCAAAACCGCTACACAAAACCGCAAAACGCTAGCTGAAACGCTACAGAAAAATAAAAAGCGTTTCAAAATCTGCTAGCATTTTGCGGATCTGCTAGCGGTTTTTGGTGTGCACCAGGCCTTACTCCTGAGTTTTCTCCTAGGTGATCATTTTTCATCTTTTATTTAAAATAACTTTTCAGCACTTTGCAACTGAAAAGGTACCAAAAAAGTAGGTGAAAAAGTACTATCAAAATTATTTTGAGTATTTTCTTGCTTGCTGGTGGTTTAAAAATATCACCTAGGAGAAAACTCAGGAGAAAATGCTAATTGCATATGGGCCAGAGTGTGCATTGTGGAGAACTCTCAACACACCACAAACACACTTTTCTCCTTACCCCGAATTCCATAAGGCTAAAAAGTCCTCACATACTGTTCTCAGTATTGTAAAAAATGTGATTGAATGTCATGGGTGCTTTAGGACAGCATTACTCATGACATAAAATGCCCACAACTTATGGGGGTCTAACATTGGCAAAGTGCGGCTTTTCCCAGTCCTGCGGAACAAACCATGTGTAAGGCGTTTACTCTCATAATTCTCCCAGCTAATGTATAGTATATGATACATTTATAGCTCTTGACAAGCAAATGTACTAAAACTTAATCTTGAAGAACATATTTTAACGACCTTTCTGATTACTATAAGGTGAAAAATTATTTAGATACGATGCAGTGGTCTTGAGTCCAACCATGTGATTTTGCTTGGAGTAAAATTAACAGTAGTTGCCCTTTGCCTCAGAAATTATAATGAATACATAAAATAATGAAATAAGGTAAGAAACAGACAGAAAGCACCTGAGAAAAGTTTAGTGTACCATGGCCATCATCTAAATTATGTAAACTAACAAGGTATTAAAGGGACCCTGAGCAGACAAATCTGAACTAACCTGGGGCTTCCTCCAGCGCCCCGTAGCCCGCGAAGTCCTTCTGCATCCTCTGGGTCCCCTCCGTGGTCCCACTGTCGGCCCTGTTAGCCTGACAACGTCAGACAAAGTCGTGCACAACTGTGCATGTATGACTCGTCCAGCCAGACCTCAGAGCGAACCCAGAGGATGCAGACAGACCTCGCAGGCTACGGGGGGCTGAAGAAAGCCCCAGGTAAGTTCAGATCTAGTTTTTAAGTATCTGCTCAGGGTCCCTTTAGGATTGATGTATAGACATGAGATTGTGAGCCCCTCTGAGGGACAGTTAAGTCACAAGACAATTTATACTCTCTCTGTACAGCGCTGCGTAAGATGTCGGCGCTAAGTGCTAAATAATAATAATAATGAGAACATTAGATTATCACCTGCTCAAATATGGTCCAATCATAATTTGCATGTCCAGCAACAACAGCCATTAATTCATTTGGCTGGAAAAGTGACAGGATATCTTTGTCACAGACTTTGTGCAGTCCTCTCTCAAACTCAGGAAAAGTCTCTGCCACAGAGGTGTTGAAAATGTAGTCAATGCACTTGTTCACGTAGTCCTTCCTGTAGCATATAAAGAATCATGGAACATGGAGTACAGTCTTTCCTACATCTCTCAGTGCTTTAAACATGCATCTCATTAAAGCACATTTCCAGTAATCTAAAGAAAGGGGGGTAAAAAAAAACACAGCAAAAAAACCTGCCCCAAACCTTTCAACAGATAAATACAAGTAAAAAACAAGCAGCTGTAAAGTTTGTCGGTCATGTTTGTATTCCTCCAAGGAAACTGCCGGGATCTCCTTTAGGCTCTATTCACACTTGAGCGGGAATCGCGTAATTCCTGCTCAGCGCAAAATGCTAGCGGTTTTTAAAAACCACTAGCCCATATAAGTCTATGGCAGTGTTCTCACTGCCGCGTTTGCGGTTAGTGTTAACCGCAAATGCATAACATGCAGCATTTTGCGACCGATTAGCGATTGCTAGTAGCAAGCATACCACTGCTTATTGTGATCGCTCCCAAAACGCTGCAATGTCCAGTGATTTTTCCGCGTTAATTGCTGAAAAAAAATCACTCACGCAAAAAGCCGGCGGTAATCACCGGCGTTTTGCGGTTTTAGGTGTGAATGGGGCCTTACAGTGTGGGGAACTTGACCTTTCCTGGGCCACATACTCCTCTACAGACTAGTCAAGGCAAGATGTTCTCTGGAAATCTCAGCTGTCCCAAAGTGTGATGTGCATGATGTATTGGATATGGAGGGAGCAGCTCCCTCACAAGTTGGGGGCAGTAAAGGCTGGTGGACATGGCTGGCTGGCTGGCCAAGTTGAACTATATAGTTAAATGTCACTTAGACAATACAATACAGAGGCGCCAACAGAGTAAAAGTATCAAGTTAAAAAGGTATAAAATGAGGGGCAAGAATGGACTTACCTCCCTGACAAAGACACAACTATTGTATAAGATCAAGAAAAACTGTATTTATTCTTACTCCAAAAACAGTTAGCAACATGTTTCACGGGTCTCAAGCCCGCTTCCTCAGGCAAAAATACACAAGTAGCAACTGCAATAGAAACAATATAAAAACATACTAAACATTTTTCACATAATACATTTTTGGTATGATGATACGATCTGTTAAAAAATTTTCAATTCAAAATAATGCAATACAAAACCGTGCAGCACAAATCTAAACAACACAAGTTTAAATATGTAGATGTTCAATACAGAGAACTGTGGGGTCTAATGCGACCGCACAGTTCTCTGTATTGCACATCTACATATTTAAACTTGTGTTGTTTAGATTTGTAATGCATGGTTTTACATTGCATCATTTCGAATTGAAAAATTCTTAACAGATCGTATCATCATAACAAAAACGTATTATGTAAAAAATGTTTAGCATGTTTTTATATTGTTTCTATTGCAGTTGCTCCTTGTGTATTGATGCTTGAGGAAGCGGGCTTGAGACCCGTGAAATGCGTTGCAAAGTGTTTTTGGAGTAAGAATAAATACAGTTTTTCTTGATCTTATACAATAGTTGTGTTTTTGTCGGGGAGGTAAGTCCACCCTTGCCCCTCATTTTATACCTTAACTTGATACTTTTACTCTGTTGGCGCCTCTGTATTGTATTGTCTAAGTGATAATTATCCACCTGGTGGATGGGTGTGACCACCCTTCTTTCTTGTTCTATGAAGAGTGACTTCTAAAGCAGGCCATACACTGGCTCGATTCACGGCCGTTTCGACAGCAGATTCGATCCTGGGATCGAATCTGCTGCCAATCGTTCGCGGTAAACGCAGCCGCCGATCCGATTTCCTCCCGAAATCGGATCGGTCCGTCGATCGCGCCGTGCGGGAAATTACCCTCGATCGCCCGCGGGTAGGGAGCGCGTCGCTAGCGGCGGCCGATCCGATCAAGTATACATTACCTGATGTTGGCTCCCGGGCGTCTTCTCCGCATTGCACGGCTCCGTTCCGGCTCCATCCATCCCGGCGCTTCCTGTGTCACTGCAGTGACCAGGAAGTTACAATAGAGGGCGCTCTATTTGAACTTCCTGGTCACGGAGTGACACAGAAAGCGCCGGGATGGAGCCGGAACAGAGCCGTGCAATGCGGAGAAGATGCCCGGGAGCCAGCATCAGGTAATGTATACGGGGGGGGGGGGGACAGGTGGCAGGAGCAGCTCAGCAGATGGTGAATCGGTTTCAGGCTGAAATCGATTCACAATCTGTTTGCAGTAAAGGCAGCCATACGATCCCTCTCTGATCAGATTCGATCAGATAGGGATCTGTCAGCTGGTCGATCTAATGGCACATCGACCAGTGTATGGCCACCTTTAGCCTGAGTGGGGACAGGCCTAATCTCCCCTCTTGCTTTTTGAGTGGTTGCCTGGTCTTGGCAACCCATACTTGTGAGTATTATTCACTACATACAATATATACATTGTATTATCAATAATACACGATTGGGGGCTCTCGATTGTCTACCTTCTTGTTTTATATATCTATATAGTTAAATGGTTGGTGTGGCTTTCCAAATGAATATGCATAGTTATATTATGCTTGCAGTTCTTTAATATCACAGTTCATGTACCATAGCCCTAAGGTTAGAAAGATGCAGCCTAAAGCCTGGTATACACTCCCAGTTTTGATTGGCCAATTTTACCACCTCCACTTAACATGAGGGCCAACAGATTTTGAATACCATGTGAAGGTGAGCTCTCACACTACATGGAAGTGGTAAAATTGGCCAATAAATGGTGTGTAACCAGCTTTAAGGTGCATATACACACACTAAAACTGTCATTTATAGGAATTGGACTCGACACTAGGTTGACCATTCTGGCTATGAGATCATATAGAAGCATTCCATGGTTACAACTCAGTGATGTGTACTGTTGCTATGAG
This sequence comes from Hyperolius riggenbachi, assembly GCF_040937935.1. Taxonomy (NCBI): domain Eukaryota; kingdom Metazoa; phylum Chordata; class Amphibia; order Anura; family Hyperoliidae; genus Hyperolius; species Hyperolius riggenbachi. The sequence goes on along the minus strand of NC_090646.1, from coordinate 256,820,490 downwards.
GAGCGGGTGTTGGACGATGATGTGGCACAAAGCTGAATGGCTTCCGAAAGGGGAGATCGTCATATATTACAGCTTGGAGCAGCCAAAGGGAGAATGGTGGGAACCCAAAGGACGCTGAGGGACCTCACGGACTACTGGGGACTGGGAGAAGCCTCAGGTAAGTTAAAGTCAACAGTTTTAAAGAGAAACCGTGACCAAGAATTGAACTTCATCCCAATCAGTAGCTGATACCCCCTTACCCATGAGAAATCATTTCCTTTTCACAAATGGATTATCAGGGGGCTCTGTATGGCTGATATTGTGGTGAGAACCCCGCCCACAAGAACCTCTGAGGACCATGGTACTCCTGGAAGTTTCCTGTCTGTGAACCTTGTTGCATTGTGGGAAATAGCCGTTTATAGCTGTTTCCAACTGCCAAAAAAAGCAAGCAGCAGCTACATCACCTGCCAGCAGTAAAAATGTCACCAAGTGATAAATGTCAGAATGTAAATCAGGGATTTAAAAGATTTTACAATGGGCAAACACTGAATAAATCATTTATCCATGATTATTGTAAAAATGAAGCACTTTTTTAATATATTATTTTCACTGGAGTTCCTCTTTAAGCAGAGTTCAGGTGTGCTTTAGCGCACGCATTTTGCAGTAAAGCAGTGTGAACTTTACATAGGTATTGCATTGCAGTGCGGCAAGCCGTATTACAAAGTGGCCGTATTCCGCACTGCAATGCACCACTGTAAAGGCAGTCTGATTCTCTGGTATAGTTTACAAAAGCATATGGATTTTAATACGGACATAAAAAGCGAACTTTTATTGTTATGAAGACAGGGTGCTCCACTGTATTTTACTGAAATGAAAATGAATAAAGGGGCCTATACACTCAGCTGATTTTCTGGCCGATCGATCCCGATCGATTGATCGTTTGAAAATCGGTTGGCCAATCGACCGATCGATGGCCGATTTCGATGGATTTCCATCGACCAGGCACGATGGAAAATTTAGGTCGATCTGATGAGATTGCTTATCAGTTTGCATTGGCCTTAATGGAAATCTGATGGCAAAAAAATGCCATCAGATCGAATTTCAATAGATTTCAAACTGAAATCTATTGGAATTCTTTCCTGGTAAAAAATGTTCTAAAAACGCATCAGATAGATCATCAGATGCATTTCTTATCTATCTGCTGCCAATCTGACGAGTGTATGGGCACCTTAAGACTGGCTCTTGTACTCTGTACAGCTATTTGCTCATGCAGCAAATTGGGGAGTTTCCAGGCTATCTATATTTTACAAGCACAGATTTCAGGCTTGCAGAGAAAAGAAATGTAGGCTTTTGGTAACTTACAATTCGTTAATAGTAAATTACAAGAAATATTCAATGTCAAATGAAATGAAATGTCATCGAATAATCATTTAAAGTGCACCTTATCTGAATTATTGGTAATTCCTCTGCCCCTAACCCCAGTAGATAGCCTTCAGTTGTTGGACGAGACAGGTGCTCACTAACCTCTGCTGAGGAATCCCCCTGATAAAATCAAGCATACTGCTAATTTTAGTGCCGTATAACTATAAAGTTAATCTGTAATGATCAAATGAACTGAGAGAACACACAAACATACATACTTGTTTAAACCGGTCACACGCTCGGTAGCTCCATTTGGAATCAGTTCTATTGTTTGTTTTTCCCATGTAAGCTGCAAGTAAATATCATTAGTTCAGGATTTAATCAGATATTAGATGTATAGAAAATAATATACTTTTTAAAAATTTTTTTTACTGTTTTAGCTTTTCAGAGACAAATGCACCCAGAGTCCATCTATTCCTTGCATTTAGAATGCAGCTGTAAAATATGAGTATGCAGCGCTGTGATGAATCCCTTAATAAGATTACATCCGTGATGTCATGGAAGACCAAATAAGCTGAGTAGGCCAAAAGGTTAGATGTGCAGGTATTTGCTACCACTAAAATAACTTATGCTTACTGCAGAGACTATATTGAATATTCAAACATCACACAAAACCTTGAAAATAAGTTATAATAATCAATTTGCAGAGAAAAATATAAAGTGTGTATGTAGATTAAACTGGCATATGAGAAGAAGCTAGGATTGACTATACTGTACCTTGAACAGCCTTAAAAGGAACCTGACGTGAGAGTGATATGGAGGCTGATATATTTATTGGATTTTATAATACCAGTTGCCTGGCTGTCACCATGATCCTATGTCTCTGATACTTTAAGCCATGGACTCAAAACAAGCATGCCGGACAGATGTGGCTGACAAAAATCTGACAAATTACATGCTTGTTTCGAATGTGATTCAGACTGTACTGCAGCCAAATAGATCAGCAGGACTGCCAGGACTACCTTCAGGAGCCCTGTAAGGTAGTTCTCTGTCTCAAAGGTCCTCATAAACGTAAAAAGCTGATCTTTCATCAGCAACAGTTAAAGGACAATTATCATGAAAAATTTTAACATTTAAAGAGAGTCTGGAGCCTCTCAAAAACCCTGTTTTTACTTCACAGTCCTTTTTAGAATTAATGCCCTAGCTAAAACACTGCATCCCTGCGGCTGAACACTCAATTAAAACCCCAAAAATCCCAGAGCAAAAATGTTGCTGCCCGGGGGAGGCAGAGCTTTGGGCTGTAGCTCTACCTCCAGTCCAATCAATGTGCACTGATTACCAACTCTCCCCGCCCCTCTCAGTGAAAGAAGACAGAGGGGCGGGGAGAGGTGGCAATCAGCCCTGATTGACGCGAGTAGAGGCAGAGCTACTGCCCAAAGCTCTGCCTCTACCTGAAAGGAGCCCCAAATCTTCCTCTGGGGATTTCGGGGGAATTAATTGAGAGTTCAGCCGCGGGGATGCGGTGTTTCAGATAGGTCGTTAATTCTAAAAAGGACTGTGAAGTAAAAACAGTGTTTTGGGGAGGCTTGTATATATAAATGTACATTTCTCCCAGAGTAAAATGCATTCTAAATTACTTTTTTTTTACTACATTGCTGCTTATAGTAGGCAGTGAAAATCTAACAGATTTAGGACTAGCGCATCTCCTCATGCAGGATTCTCATTTATTTACAAAAGCACTTATTGAGCTGCAGTAGCTCAGTCCAGTAGTAAGCAAATGAGTTGGGAAGATGGCTGAATCATTTTATAAGCCCAATCTACACGATACGATTCGATTACGATTCTATTTACGATCCGATTAAATCCGACATGTCCGATCGGGATACGATTCAATTCGATTTGCCATAGCCAATCAGAGAGCCATCTGGCCGAGTGAGGGCAGTGCTGGCGTGTCAGACACGCGTGTGTGTTCTTCTCAGCCCCGGTTCAAGCAGGGCAGGAGACAGAGGTTTGGGCACGCCCACCCGCGGACCTGATTGGTCATGGCAGCCTGCTTGTCAGGTTGCCATGACAACCCCCCGGGACACTACACGATCAGCCAGACGGCTGATTCTTCCCCTCAGGCGGTGGCTGGAACTAATTTCATGGCTGGAAAATGTACAGGGAGATGTGTACAGTAACTACAGGAACAGCTTACCATACAGGTTAGTTGCTGAGCAAGGATTTAGCATTTTGCAGCATGATTTATGCAATGCATTTGTATGAAGCAAAATATGTATGTCAATGAAGGGGGAGGTTCCTTTTTTTTATGCCTGGTGATTGATCACAGTTCTGATATATATGTGTGTTTGTACCTTGCATCACTTGTATGTCTGCACTTTATCTGATGAAGGGGACCCGCCGTGGCCCTGAAACAATTGTCATGTTGTGCATACAATAAAACTTGCTGGTGTGCCAGCAGAACTTGAATCACACCTATCTATACTGGGAACACACATGCCTGACTATCTATACTGGGAATACCTATGCCTGGCTATCTATACTGGCTGCACCTAAAAAAGGTAAATTGCTTGGGCCCGAAGGGGGGTTTCCACGCCGGTCCTCAAATGGTTAAAGGAAACCTGAAAGGAAAAGGGAAAAACAATTTATACATACCTGGGATTCCTCCAGCCTCCTTCAGGCTGATCGCTCCCTTGTTGTCCTCTCTGGCCACCTGGACCCATTAATTCCGCCAATTGTGGTGCACTGCTCATGCGCGGCTAGGCCACATGCATGCGCCCCATCACACTCCCGGCCATGGGAGTACGTGCGGCTGGACTGCACCTGCGCTGACGGTAACAGACTGGCAGACTTTCCGGGCCGCCTATCGAAGAATCGAGGCAGCCCGGGAAGACAGCGAGGGACTGATTAGCCTGAAGGGGGCTGGTGGAAGCCCCGGGTATGTATACATTTTTTTCTTTCGTTTCAGTTACACTTTAACAGTGAAATAAGTGGTCATATATTTCTCTATAATGTACCCCACTCACCTCCAGCCCTTACAGCTTGTTCCATTAACCTCCCTGGCGTTCAATTTCCTTAGGATTTCTGTGCAAAAAGTGATAAAATTAATTTTTATAACTTTTTTTTCCCTGTAACTTGCCAAAATGTGTCAAGCAAGGGTCTAGTATACAGTGCAGGAGAGTATTGATGTGTATGCATGTTTATACTGTTCACAGCATGTTTTGTATGGACGGATAATCTGTCAATACCGCTAGGGAGTTAATGGAAGACCTGTAATTGTATTTTATGTGAGTGAAAATCTATAAAACACAACTGGGTTGTGTCCTGGCACCAGAAATACATCATTATGCTTTCCACACAGTAAAAATCAATTAGGAGAATGGAGGATCCCTTATCTCTAGTCTGTGTAGATGTTTTTCATTAGATAATACCTATTACCCACTTACAGTAAAATATAGTTCAAGGTGCTCCACGTCCGCATCTTTAGCATGTAGAATGATCTGCAAACAGCTACAAAATGTAAAAGAAAAGTTATAACACATCTACCTCCAAAATATGTTACATTAGGTCTAAAAATCTTCATAAATGTTTCAAGCAGATTTTTAGTTGTAATACGGTACCATAAATTTAGAAGATAAGATGTGCTCAGCATTGTACTGCAGTCCCATTTACAGAAAAGGTTGGCATTGTGTAAAATTGAATAGAATAAAATGAAAAAAAAAAGTAAAAGCAGAATAAAATAAATCCATAAAAATTGTGCAAATGATACAAAAACAACATAGCAAGGGTTAAAATTGCACAACAATAAATGTTTAGAATGAGAGGGCATGTTTAATTGATAAAGAGAGGAGGCTCCTCTCGAAACGTTGTCTTAGCTTGCCCTATATGCTGTAATGACACTGATGCCTTAATAAAAGATCTTGAATACAACTGAAGACGGTGTTGGGTCGTTTTTCTTCATACTTCCATTGCGGTTCCTTGAGGCAGAGGGACAATGACCAAAGCACGTCACACTTAGATGGTTGGGTGCTGCCTACTACTGTTTCTTTCCAACAATAAATGTATATTCAGAGCCCATTTCCACCGCAAATGTTTCAATGCCTGCATTTTTCCCTTCACAATGATGCTAGCACTATAATGTAAACCTCAGTGTGGTGTTTCCCTTAGGGAAATGCAATTTTTACACTAATACAATGCCTGCTGCAGCGTTTCAGTGTTTGTATAAAGTCAATAAGAGCACAGAAAAATTGCATACAAAATGTGGTTATATTCCATTTCCTTGCAATTTCCTTGGTTTAATGTTCTGTTCCTAGCCAGCATTAATGAGAATTGCATACACAAATGCATTGGCAAATTTAAAGATGACACAAAAAGTAGTAGTGGAAACATGCCCTCATTTTGAATTAGTAGCAGCAACACATTTCAGAGAAATCGGGATGCAGGAGCATGTTTACCATTGTGCTGCTGTTATACTCTAGTCTATATTCGATAGGATCCTGTCTTGCTCTCTAATTCAATTCCCAGGTGCCCTCATTAGAAGGCTAGTCTCATGGGACAGCTCCCTGTGCACTGATGCCCCATTTAGACTACCCTCGGTGCAATACGGTGCCATGTAGAAAATGCATACAGGCGTAGTTATTATCAAGCAGCAGGGATGGGCGATCCCATTAACTTCTATCGAATAAGGCAGTGCTACCACCTTACTCTGCTGCGGACTGCAGTGGTGCCAAACACTGATGCAGGAGTAAACAATGATGGGTTAAGCCAGTTGTTCCAGGGACAACTGTAATTTCTTCTATTTTTTTTCAAACAGATTTAGCCCACTTTCTGTATACTTTTCATACGAAAGCAAAACAAAAATGTCTGGGTTTTAACATTTTATAATGTTGTCTTTGGGGGGTGGCTAAGAAGGCTGTATGTAGCTATTCCACCATTTTCCACAAATACTCTGATAATTTATAGTCATATCACTATTAGGTTGTTGTCTTGTTGATTGTTCTGATGGTAAACATAAAAAATGCCTTGGGTCCAGCTTTAATTTGTATTTTCGATAGACTGGGGAAGAGTATAATCTACTATACTCTGCTTCACACTCTAGCACCCACATCCTACCACTGCACCTCATTTATTCCTTTTCTGTGGAATAAGTTGTGTGATTCCACTGGGATCAGGATCCTAGTAAAACCATGTCTGGACAGTGATCGCATTTGTCTTCTGTTACAAGTTTCAGTCACTGCTATAGGCACATCCTGTACAGCTAGGTCAAGATTCATCGGTGGCATGGTAAGTGTGTATGAAAAATGTCTTATCCTGCATTGTATGGAGTGCCAAGTCCATTCTCTCCTTGTCCTGTATCTCGTGTTGTAAGCCCTGTGTATGACATGTGGCTTGCCGGAATACAGCCAGTAATATAATATTCTCCGCTGCAGTTCAGGTGTAGGAGGGTTGCCTTAGCAACATATCAATGCTTCAGCTTGGCTTTGAGTAAAGCTCTGCAAGTATCAGCCAAAGAAGGTTTCCATTATTATGGCATTTTTTTTCACTATCTGGGTGTTGTATTTTATCGGTATAAACTGTGTATTTCCAGATGTGCCTTAATGGAAAAGTATGTCTGGACATTTATGTTGCTATGAGAGATTTACAGTGAATCTAGTTGATCAGCTGGGGCCTTGTGCAAAGCCTGTGTTTCATAAATGACTTTTTACAACCACACACATCTGCATATGAGTAAATAACACAGCAAAGACAATGGCCTCTGACACTGACCCCAGCCCCCGCAAATGGCCATTGAGGAGAAAGCTGAGAGGAAGCTGGTTTGTCTGGTTTGGTCAACAATGGTCCATGGGATTAACTACAAGTTCCTTCCCCCCAGCTGCTAAGGGCAGGAACTATTGATGATGTATGACACAGAGGAGGAGTCTCTATACCTGTGGTATCCCAAATAAAAGACAATGTTTGGGAATCTCTCTCTCTCTTGGAATGCTGACATGGACGGTGAGATAGAAAGGGGCTCAGCTAATGAAAGCGTGTGACTGAGCATAGGGTATATAGAGCCATTATGTGAGTCACATCGTTTGTATGCTATAACTTGTACATATGTAAATCTGTAAATAAACCCCTTTTATTTAACCCCTTTGAAACGACCTCAAGTGTCTGGTCATTAACATAGAAATAAGTTAACATAAGCTAGAGTACATTCTACATTTGGCACCCCAGATAGCGTGTGGATAATTAGTAAATCCACATAGAACCCCATAACAGAAATTACTCTAGCTATTAGTTCCAGAGAGCGTACAATTACGAGGAAGGACCTAACGGAAGACTCCAGCGTGGAACCTGGACGCGATGCAAGCATTCGAGAGGCGATAAGGTATTTTGTTTCTGTTATATCATTGCATGTATGTATTTTGGTTGCAGCTTGTGATGTTTAGTTGTATGTATGACGAGTTAACTGCTAGGAAAATAGTTTGTTGAAAGCATATAGGTATGCTATAGGAAACAATAGGTTTCAGGAATTGTGTGGATTGAATATGAATGGTCTGTGAGAGGCAGTAAAAGCTTCATCTCCTGTTGTTGCTGTATTTGTGTATATAGTTTGGTCAGCCATTGTGAGTGTAGATCACATAATCTGAAGGCAGTTAGAAGTGAATGTGAGTGTATTATGAGGACAATAGCTTTTGTGTTGGTCATTGAAGCTTGTGTACAGTGTGGTGAAAATGGAGCTTGCACAGAAGTATGTTAGGGACAAGGCCACGGTTGATGTGAATACATCTGCAAATGAATCCCAGGAGCAACAGTTTGCTTCATTGGTAGAAAAATGTGAGAAATGTAATAATGGATTGCAGCAGACATATTTTGGAAAGAAAGTACAGAAGATAAAGCTTGCAAATGAAATTTCGATTTTACTTAGGATGAGGGTCATATCAGAGCAGAGAGCGAGAGATTGGGCTGCAGACAGACAGCAAATCAGAAAGGACCTGGATAAGTTTAAAGATAATTTGGTGGTTATGGCAGATTCATCGAGAGCTGATTTGCAGGCGTTAAAATTAGAGGCAGATGATTGGAAGGAAAGGAATAGTGAATTGGAGAAACAAATAGAACAGCACAAGGTCAAATGCGCCTCAAATGAAACCTTAATTCACTTACTCAATGATAAATTAACCCAGATGCAAGAGCTGGTTGCCTCTTTAAAAAGAGAACTGTTACATACCAACTCATTGTTGATACAGAAGGAGATTTACATATTATCAGTATGTGAACAAAAAGCAAAAACTTGTGATTCTGCAAATGTCTGCACTATTACTGATGACAGTACCTGCAGTGGGGTACAACTAGCAGATGTGTCCAGCCCTACTGTGCTAACAATTCAGGACAAACTGCGCTTATGTCAGATTCTGGGCGATTTTGATTCCCTAGAATCGCCTGTGAGGTTGTCTAGTCAATTTGAGGCAGTGGTATGTCAGTACAGTCTAAATGATGAAGATGCATGTGCACTTTTACGGGCCTGGTTGCCGGGGCCCTTAGCCACTCGCATAGTTCTGGAAAATGGTGGTTGTGTAGCAGATGCAGGAGGTAGGAGACAGGAAGTACAGCGTGTATTGGGAAGCCGTGATGAAAGAGGCGTGCAAGCGTTGGCAAGCATGAGGTTCATGAATGGAATGGATCCTGTGATATTTTGTCATGAGTACATGTCACTGTATAGAGTGGTCCATAATTGCCAAGATGTATCAGCTGATGATGGGGAGTTGTTATATTCCATGGCGAATAAATGTATGGTGAGCCACCCAGTTAAACTTGCTCTTAAAAATGCCATCACGTGTCAACAATTCATTAATATACTGAGGGATTGTTGTGAGGAGGGAAATGAGGGAGAGACATCCAATGTATCTGTGGCATATAAAGGTACACAGAGAAAAAATTTCCGATGTTACCGATGTCATAGATCTGGCCACATAAAACGATATTGCAGAAACCACAAAGTTAAGAATAGACACACCAGCAATATCTCCAATTGTGTAAGCACCGTCTCCCCTCACGATCATGAAAAACATGAGAACTTTGGTGCATTTCAGGGCCCAGATAAACTGGAAAATGGAATCGGAAATCATGGCCAGCAAGCGAAACCTAAACAATATTCTAGTTGTGCATACGGTTCCAGTGCACAGCAAGGACATTGGCCAAACATTCCAATTTATGCCCCGCTAGCCAGTATGCCATATTGGCTAATCTGTAGTTTGTCAAACATTGCAATTCCTTTTTTCTTGGGATATATGTCAGACTGTTCAAAAATTAATGTGTAATAATGTGTGGTAAATGGAATACACTCTGTTGTCTCAACAGGTTTGCAGTATAGGGGTAGACTAACAGATTGTGAAGTAACAATGGTGTCTTAAGGTGAGGATATTAACATAATTATGCTTTGTTTTTCAGATATCTCAGAAAGGAAAAATGTATGTGGTTTAAAAAAAAGTCAAGCCATCTAACATTTGATTATGTTGTATTCATGTATTGTGTTTTTGTTTCTCTCCTCTTCAGCCAAGGGCATCTACATGGAATTTGGTTTAGGATCAGGGTGCACCCACTCTAAATTATAGAGGTTAACAATTAGTCTGCAGAAAATACCATGAGCTCATGAGTTAAAATCCTAATTGTTTGCAAACAATTAAACAATAGAAGGTTTAATGAGTGAAACTGAAGTAAAGGTGGTTAACAGTTAACTTGTACTGTATTGTTGTTGTTTCTTGTATTTCTTGTTTCTATGGACACAGATGGCCCACCCAATACTGAAGACAATGAACTCCAAAGGATATCAGCATCTTTGTGTCAATGTACTAATTGTACAGACCTGTGTGTAACTAACTTATGTGTGTGTCCTGAAAGGCCTGTACGTTTCTGTGTTTGTTTGTTGGTTGGATTAGTAACAACCAAAGAGTTGTAGTTTTTTTTTTCTCTCTCCCTGTTCAGTTTTTGAATAATTTTATCATTTATTTTCGCAATACATTTTTTGCTTTTCGGTTGTGGGGATTTTTGTTGCCCCATACACCATTTTTTATTTTGTTTTAATTTTTTCACTTTTGTGTTTTTTTTTTACATAGAAGTATTGAGAAAGTGGTACCTACGCTTTGAGGTACCAAAGGGGGGGATTATATACACGATATTGAAGGCATGAGCAAACACAGCTATGAATGCTGTTGGCCTATTTATACTGTATATTCATAAAGAGTACTCAAAGGCAATTTTACGGTTACGAATAAACCTCTTAAGTTTATAATTTGATCTACAAGTGAAGGAAAGTAATGGTAAGGGTTGCCAATACACTCATCGATTTTCTCAGTTATTTCCTTGCAGATTCAGCTGCTAGGAATCGATTCCCCAAATGTCAGATCAATTTTGGCGATTGAATAAATCGATCGGACAGGTTGGAAAGTTAAAAACAATCAGGAGCAACAACTTTGGCAAATTAATGGCCAATAACCTTGCACTGCATTGGGCAACTCTGCAATACGATCGATTAGTAATAGATTCCAGGCTGGAATCTATTGGGAATTGATGTGCAGTGGTTGGTAGGAATCGAGTTATTCTGAATCGATTATTTTCCTAAAGGAATTGATCGTTTTGGAACATTGGATGGAAATCTGTAGGTGTATGGCCAACTGACAGCATTATTTAAGATGAAAGATTTTGTTCTCTTGTAGGACGTAGTGTCATATGTTATATTTTCCTGAGAGCTCTTGCACACTACATGCAATTCCGATTGGCAATTTTGGACGCGATTTTACGTGCGATTGTGAGTTGCAATTTTGAGTCGGTACTGCATGCTGAGTTTTTTCTTATGCGTTTTTCTGCGTATGTCGACAGTGCCCAGTGAAAATCGGAATTGCAAATCAGATTGGCAGTGTGCAGGGGGCCGCAGAGATATTAACATGCAGCAGTAGTGGAGATATTCATTTTCTTTTATTGGGATTTATAAGGAAAGGGGGATGGTTTCTACACTAAAATGCCTTCCCAAAAAGTCCTCTCCCAGGTTGGAGGGCTACAGAGAGTATTCTCATTGTTATGTAAAGGGTGGTATAGATTCATTGACACAGGTAAATTGTAGAAGGACTCATCAAAGGAAGTGAATGGGTATTTGGCCCACAGGGATGGGGGAAGTCTACAACCAAAAAGAACGTATGCAAATTCACACAGTTGAATGGTTAACAAGAGTAGCCAGAGCTTCAAAGAAGCCCCTGGAAATGACCACCAACAATGGTTTATTATTAAATAGCTGGGCATCACCATCCATTCTTGTTTTGTTAGAAGATAAATGTAACTTTGAAGGTGGATAAGCCTGAACAGCAGGCGTATTCTTTGTGTGTAAAACCTTTATCCAGTTAATTTAATAATCAGGCCCACCCTTTCAGTATACAGTAGGGGTGGGTAACCTCTGGTAATTTAATGTCTGGACACCAATGATATAGAATCAAGGTACTGATAATTGATTAGAAGTTAAGCTTTTTTGTTTCATCTATATATATTTTGTGCCCAATCCACTAAGTACAAGACAATGTAGGTAATGTAATGTAAATGTGTTTTGCAGCAAGATTAGTCGAGTACTGACTTAATTACATGAATACCGCATGACCTACAATGGTACAATAAATAGTTTTCTTCTATTATATTTTCATGTGCACAACCTACCTACACAAACAAACGCATTGAGATATATATTTGGTTGCAATGGATAATCCATGGGTATGATGTGTCTTTGTCATAAAGGTATACATTGATGGCAATAAACTTGCAGAACAAACTAAGGTTCACATGATAAGATATTGCGATCTGATAAATCCAGGTGATACATATATGGTATGATGCTGGATATTCACCCTTACAATTAATGTCATGTCAATGTACCGATTAGGTGTGAGTGGGAATGAATGTTGGGTTCCTGGTCATTGGCCCCTGCATAGCGAGGATGGTCTTTCCACAGGAGAAATGATTCCCAATAACCTTGGACTGTGTCACACTGCCGGGGATAACTGTTATTTGATACAGCCCAGCGGTGGCTTGCGTCCAGCAAGAACTGTTTTGCGACTCAATGTAGCTGTGCGGAGCATACAGAAGCTATCCGCTGAAGGGCACATGTTCCGGATCCCAGCCATGAGGGTGTGTCCATTAGGCACAACAGGAGGGAATGTTGTATTTTATCGGTATAAACTGTGTATTTCCAGATGTGCCTTAATGGAAAAGTATGTCTGGACATTTATGTTGCTATGAGAGATTTACAGTGAATCTAGTTGATCAGCTGGGGCCTTGTGCAAAGCCTGTGTTTCATAAATGACTTTTTACAACCACACACATCTGCATATGAGTAAATAACACAGCAAAGACAATGGCCTCTGACACTGACCCCAGCCCCCGCAAATGGCCATTGAGGAGAAAGCTGAGAGGAAGCTGGTTTGTCTGGTTTGGTCAACAATGGTCCATGGGATTAACTACAAGTTCCTTCCCCCCAGCTGCTAAGGGCAGGAACTATTGATGATGTATGACACAGAGGAGGAGTCTCTATACCTGTGGTATCCCAAATAAAAGACAATGTTTGGGAATCTCTCTCTCTCTTGGAATGCTGACATGGACGGTGAGATAGAAAGGGGCTCAGCTAATGAAAGCGTGTGACTGAGCATAGGGTATATAGAGCCATTATGTGAGTCACATCGTTTGTATGCTATAACTTGTACATATGTAAATCTGTAAATAAACCCCTTTTATTTAACCCCTTTGAAACGACCTCAAGTGTCTGGTCATTAACATAGAAATAAGTTAACATAAGCTAGAGTACATTCTACACTGGGAAAGTGCCAGCTGTTTGCACAACTCCGCACTTTGTTTCAAAGTTACTGCTTGATAAACAGTCTGAACTTTCAAATGTGTTTGGCCTGCAATGTGATGAAAGCTGCAAAGAGATGTACACTTCAACTCTTTGTAAGGACAGGCCAGAGGAGGCCTTGGTCTAAAGAGATCTGCACTAGTGGTGCTGGCTCTTAAAGATGTAGTTCAGCCTCCGTTTTTAATACATAATATAAGTTTGTATTACTGTATATTCTGGCATATAAGACTACTTTTTAACGCTTGAAAATCTTCAGAAAAGTTTGGGGTCGTCTTATACGCCGGGTGTCATTGATGCCGGGTGATACGCCCTATCCTGTTACCGCCTATCAGATCTCACTGCTGAGGATTGTAGTGAAGCGGCGCAGGCACATATATGCGAGATCTGAGAGGCAGAGAAGGAGGTAAATAGGATACAAGGGTGGGCCAGAAGGGTGAAAGAGGTGTGTTTTATGGGCACTATTCTTCCATACCGCTCTGATAAACTGGTAGACACGAGAGCTGACCAATCCACTTAGGGAGAGGGAGAGTTGACCAATCTAACCAGTCAATTGACTATATACTGTTATATACTGGGTAACACATATAGTACAGCACCAGAATATGTCCATATATAGCACCAGTATATGATTTTTTTTTATTTTAATGTGGTGTGCGTTGGAAGAGGGGTAGTCTTATACGGCGAGTATATCCCAAACTCTATATTTTAACTGGAAAAGTTGGGGGTCGTCTTATCCGCCAAGTCATCTTATATGCCGGAATATACGTAATTACCAAAGTATGTATTAGAAACAAATATTTAAGCTACCTGATGACTGGCTCCCCTTCCTTCTGATATGAAAATTAAATTTTATTTGAGACATAGCTGTCTAAGCTCCTCGTCCAAACCCCATCATCTCCCACATGAGACATTCAAGGAGGAGCTGGAAAGAAGCAGCCAGAGATTCCCAGTTTGTACAGATCACCTGTTCTCACCCACCACCTCACTCTACAGGGATATCTTCATGAACTGTAAGACGTGGAAAAACAGTCTGGCACTATAGTATTTATTGTGCAAAAAGTGACACAAAAATGCACGATCAAGGCATTGGCAGTATCTGACAATAGTACAAAAAGTACTTTTTGCACAATAAATACTATAGTGCCAGACTGTTTTTCCACGTCTTAAGCTGGCCACTAACCGTCCAATTTCTAGCGAAAAATCGTTTGAGCGATCAGAAATTCTGATCGGACGAAAAATCGCTCACTACACCATCAACTAACCAATCATTGCTTCCTATCTATCACGACCACCAAGAAAATCCAAATTTTCGTTCGACAAAAATTCATTCGGGCGACATTTTTTTCACTTGTTCATAATCGATTGTGTCCACCAATGGAGATTATTTACAACCAATCCGATCAGAATTTCTGATCGCTCGAACGATTTTTCGCTAGAAATTGGACCGTTAGTGGCCAGCTTTACAGTTCATGAAGATAACTTTGTTTTTCAGTCTTGAGCACATAGTTGTCTGGGTGCAGCACATCTTGTTTGTTATCAGCTCTCCCACACATTTTCACTCTACAGGGAGCTTAACTCATTGTGGCCATTACTGCAGCAGTACAGCTGAGCACAGTCTTATCTCCCTGTTCAATACCCTCAGCTGTCACTTGGCCAAATGTATTCGCCAGGCAGATTTCTGGCCGAGCGGGATCAGAGACGGCTGGTATGAAAAACAGGGCCTACCAACGTCACGCCACATGGATGCTACCACCAATCGTGCTGCTCTCCATCGCTGAAGCTCACTCGCTCTGACAGCAAAGCTCTGTGAGACGGTCAGGAGCCGATTTCATTGGCTCCTGACCCTGTGATCGATGTGAGCCAATGAGATTCATGCCGACAGCAGGCTGAGTGGGCTGTAGCGATGGGAGAGCATCACGATCGGCGGTAGCGGTGGGTCCATGAATTGCGCTAATTGAAATCTATGTCCTGGCAGGGATAACAGCTCCCAAATAGAGCGTAGGTTTCAATTAGTGCCATCCTGAAGCACTTAAAAAGCATCTTAGGCCTGCTACAAGTTTGGCTTGGAGTGTTGGGACTCCCTTCAGCTAAGGCTATACTAGCTACAAAAAAACCTTACTACTTGCCACAGCATTATCAAAACTCGCTATTGGAAGGTGCTATTGCTGTTACATCAATTCTAAGAAGATCACTAAAATCTAATACATAATGTGTATAGGTTTGTAGCACCACTAAGATTCTCATTACCTTCCCATAGAAGGTTGTAGTTCTGTCAAATCTTCCACAGTTATCTTTTTGCCCAGAATCTTCTTATAAAAAGCAAGTGGAAATGGCAGATACATGACGGTTTGATTGAATATTGCCAGTCCACAAAGTATGCCATAGTAATAATACTTCTTCTTTTCCACTAATGCCTGCAGTGCAAAATAAACAATGAATCATCTTCAGTGTATATACACAATAAGGCCTAGTGCACACCAAAAACCGCTAGCAGATCCGCAAAATGCTAGCAGATTTTGAAACGCTTTTTCTTATTTTTCTGCAGCGTTTCAGCTAGCGTTTTGCGGTTTTGTGTAGCGGTTTTGGTGTAGTAGATTTCATGTATTGTTACAGTAAAGCTGTTACTGAACAGCTACTGTAACAAAAAACGCCTGGCAAACCGCTCTGAAGTGCCGTTTTTCAGAGCGGTTTGCGTTTTTCCTATACTTAACATTGAGGCAGAAACGCATCCGCAATCCAAAATCTGCAGCAGCCCGGGAGTATGCGTTTCTGCAAAACGCCTCCCGCTCTGGTGTGCACCAGCCCATTGAAATACATTACCCTAGCGGATCCGCACCCGCAAGCAGATCGCAAACCGCAGCGGAAACGCTCCGGTGTGCACTAGGCCTAAGAGCTTGTGCACATGGTTTAAATTACTACCAGATTATATATCTATACAGAAGCAAATGCACCTACAGCTGCAATTACTGAATACGTTGTTTAATTGTTATTGTTCCTTTATAGATATGCACTTCAACTACTTCTCTATCACATGTTATTTCCCCTTAAAAACCACAGCAATTTTCACTTATAACACTCCTCCCATTCATTCACCAATAACTTTATGGCTACCTATCACACTGAAGTGATCTGTATATATATTTTTTTTTTTGCCACAAATTAGACTTTCTTTAGGTGGTATTTTTTTTCTAAGAATTACTTTTAATGCATTTTAAAGGGAATAAATAATATAAAATGGAAAAAAACATTATTTCCCAGTTTTAAACCATTATAGTTTTAAAGTAAAATGTGCTATTGTAAGTAAAACCCACACATATTATTTGCCTATTACAACATTTAAATTATGTCCCTAGTACAATGTATCGCAACGATATTTTATTTGAAAATAAAAGTATATTTTTTCTGTTTTTTTCTTACACTCAATACACTCAACTCAATAATTACAAGCCCTTGTTTGCAAAAATAACAGTATTGTACTCTCATAACATACATATCAAAAAGTCCCTAAGGTAACTATTTATGTTTGTTTTTTTTTTATCTTTTTTTTTTGTTACACGTGCTATATTTGGGTAACTAGGAGGTGGGGGAATATAAGAGGCTAATAACTAATGCAGGGTTTATTTTTTAATTTATTCTAAATATAGTTTGGTGTAATTTTACTTTTTGGCTGCTAGATTTCCCCACACTGTATCCTGTGAACAGTACACATAAAGTAATGTGAATGTGTTTTTATTTTCATTCCCAGCATCATGCAGTGTGCAGGGAATAGGACTACAATCGCACAAGTGGAAATGTAGCCTTAGTGGCATACTGCTAAATAATATACAAATAATTGTAGTTACTACTGGAATTATATTTTAATTATGCTTAACAATAAAGCGGAAACTTACATGCGTTGGAAACCAAACTGGTAGCATTGGATCAGAGCAGGTGAACAAGCCATAATCCGGGTGAACCATTTTCTCTGCCACATGGAGGAAGAACTCTATTTTGGCAGCTCTGGGATCACTTGCTGACTCGCCTAGGAATTCCACCTGTCAGATTAAGGTAGATTTTATTACCATTATCCCTCTGTGAATACAGTTGTGCTGAGATAATACATGAATAGGAAGTCATTTCAGAAGCAAATGGCGCTATCTGACACAAACTTCTCAAATAGAATAAAGTACAATATAGCTAAACAATGACACTGTAACGATTGTGGAACTTTCTCCGTGATCAGCGCACAACGCGTGCGCTGACACGGCGGAAATCCTCCACAAGCGTATGTTTGCAGGCACCCAGCAAAAGGTGCTACGCGCCTATAGAGGGAAATTCCTGTCGGCAGATGGCGCTGGGGAGTGCAGAGGAACCAATCCTCTGTACCTCCACAAGTGCCAGACAGGAATTGTACGAAGCGCAGAACGCAATCGCAAGAGAGGCGATTGCGAATGAGATTGAGCAAAGGGACAGGTTGTATGTGTGTGCGCCAATCCAGTCGCCACTCCGCGACCGCGCACACACAACAGCAGATATGAAATAGGAACGCGATCGCGAGAGGTGCGATCGCCAGACGTGACACAAGGCAGATCAGAATAGAATACGAGGGTAGCAAAGGCACAGCAAATAATACAATAAGGAGATACGGAAAATAATAAACGCTAGCTAACCGCGAACACCGCACTCATTCGCAACAGTGCACGCGGTTATGCGCGGTCTCCACGTGATAAGCACAATAGAGACAAGCACGCCTAACTAACCATCGACAGACAAACATGAAACAGAGGACGCGAGCACTTGCTTAACGGTTACCTCACCGAGCCTGCAGCAAGCGTAGCGGACAAGACAGACACACGAAAACAGGGACAAGCGAGAGATAGGATCCACAGCACTAGCGAAAAGTGGCTAGCGCGATCCAGGTACAGAGTAGCAGAACAGAAGGATCCCCAGCGCTAGCGAAAAGTAGCTAGCGCGATCCCAGGAGACAGAACAGAAGAGATAGCTGGTAGCAACCGCTGCACCAGCTATACTCCAAGAACAGAGATCAGAACCATTTCCTGTCGACCACCTTTGGGGCAGGACAATGGCAACAGGCAAGACAAGACAGAACAGGCAATACAGATAATACAACCTGACTGGGCTAGAAGGGAAGCCTAAAGCAACCCCCAGGAATTAACTATACTAGATAGCAATGGCTGACACTCCAGCAGTGTCCATCAGGAACAGACTATGAAAAAGGAAATGACCAGCAAAGCCTTCTGGGAAACATAAAGCTCTTATAGTGCCAGTCATCAAAGAAGGCAGGTAGGGGATTTGCATAACGAATGTATGCAAATTCCCCAGCAAGAGAACAGACCAGAAACTTGCAATGGAAAGACAGGTCTCTGCTCCAGAGACCTGCAGCCCACAGACTAGAGGAATGGACAAACAGCTGTCTGCCTGTGCAGCCAGCTGAGCAAATCATCACAGTACCCCCCCCCCCCCCCCCTCTAGGGATGGATTCCAGACATCCCTCAAAACTGGTATCATCACAAAACTCTAACTGAAGACTCATGAAGGTCGGGACAGCCCGACAAGGCCCAATTCTAGAGTCAGTCCATCCGAAACCGACCTCATCGGAAGCAGAAGCCACCGAAACATGCCCATCAGCACTACAAGTCTCAGCGTAACACCCATCAGGACTGTGGACACCAGAGAAGAAGCCATCGACACCCTCCAGACAATACCCACCACCTTCCAAGGAGCGTCCAAGAATACCAAACCTGCCGCAATACCTGTTCGAAGTGTCCCTTACAACACCAAAGCCATTGCTGATCGTATTCAGGGCACCAAGCAAAATCTCCCAGAACGCCTTGAAGTTTCGCAGAGATCCCAAGAAGCCAGAACGCTCACCAGGCTCACATGGAGAACCACCAAGAACCCCTATGGAACCTATGATCATTCCAGACTCAAAATTAGCAGGACACCCATCAAGATCAGGACTTTCAGGGACCACTTCTGGGCATGCAAGCAGGCAGGCTATATCAGAACATGTCTCCACTGAGGAAGCATCTGAGTACGCTGGTAACCGAGGCACACTTGGGCTTTCTCGGTCACAGAGCACATCGGGGTACACTAGTACAGGAGAAACCTCAGGACATGTCGGGGAACTGCCAACCTCAGAGTCCGACACGACAAGACCAAAACCAGTACCGGGCAGAAAATCATCACGAGTAAAGGTCACAGGTACTGGTCTTTCAAAAGAAGACTCTGACTCAAATTCAGAATTTTCTGTAACTGTAATATCATCATTGACTACACATGAATGAAGCTCCACAAGAGCTGCAAAAGTAGTCAGCAAGGCAGCAATGCCTACTGAAGTGGGCAACACCTCAGAAGGACCTGGGGGGCAGGAGACATCTCCTACAAGTTCTGCACCCTTTGGGAGGAACTCGGAGACCTTCAGATCATCAAACAAGACCTCAGGAACATCATTTTTCAAGTTGTCTAAGAAGGATTCTGTACTATCCATGTTACAGGGCAAAACTGGAACTTTACTTTGAGAACAGGGCAGATGTCCCAGGGAAGGTTCCACCATAAACTGAGACTGAATTTCATCATCATGAGTGGAACGTACAGGAATATTCACTGGACCACACACTGACTCCCTAACTTTAATCTCGCTGCACCCAGAACTCTGCGTAGTAATCAAACTAGCTTGCAACTCCAAAACTGCAGAAAGACAGGTAAAAAATAGCAGCAATACCTAGACGAGCCTCTAGGGGCAGGGCAGGAGATATTGTACAAGGCAATATTGACTCATCCAGAGTACTGGGTGGAGAGTCAATACTTTCTTCAGAATCAGACTCGCAAATGTCAATGCAAGTGGACATCATGCCTTCATTCATGGTACAGGGCAGGTTCAGAGAAAGCTTCTCTGGACAAGGCAAAGAAGCTTCAGCATCAGATTCGCAAAACCGAAGCGCTGTCTCACTCTTAGATTCGGCTAACAAGGTTGAATCCGAGGAGTCAGAACGCAAAATTTGCGGATCCAAGATCGCTTTAGGTTGCGAAACTGACGCTTCCATATCGCAAACCTCCGCGATCTGCGGAGCAGACTGCAAGACATCTAGGACAGAAACACTGGAGCAACTGTCATCAGGCAACAGGCCTGCACAGGTGCGAACAGAATAAGACATAGATTCATTTGCAAAAGAAGTGGCGACAACAACAGGAGAAACTTTATTAGACACATCAATAATTTTCTTAAAGTTGCATAACTTAGGAATTTTCCCCATGGCAGGCTCACAAACGGACGATCTTAGAGATCCTGAGGGAAAAAATCTGTCTTCCTTAGACACAGGACCACACAGACCTTTTGCAGCCATACGTGCGGTGGCGACATCAGACCGCACTGGTTCAACTTCCACACAAGCAACTGCTCTGAACGACTTGCACTCAGACTTCAAACACTCAGTTGCTTTGGAAAAGGGAATGCATTCAAAACTCACTTTCTTTAAATCCAGAGGATTGGAACAATCGTCCGCTGACAATGTGTTTTTAGCAGATTGAAGCGCATGTAGTTCATCCAAAATCATTCTCCACACGTCAAACAGCGGAGTCACAAAGTCAGAGATACATTCACCAGTCTTGATTAAAGTGCACGCAGACTCAATGCACGCATACAAAACTGCTTCGTTTTTAGAACGGTAATGATTGCAAAACGATCTCCAATCACATTCCAATTCATAGACCAGGAGCTCGATCTCCCATTTCTCAAACGGGGGCTCCCATGCACACTTAACAAAGGATGAACAATCATAGTGCGCACAGTCTACAGATGGAACTGGAGCAGGAACAGAACGGGAATCTTTTACCTCTTTATTAAGATCAATTAATTGGTGTGTGTGTAATTCATCCAAAATGATCTGCCACACATACATCACCAGATCCACAACACACTTGTCACATTCATCAGAATCAATCAAAAGGCACACAGAGTCAAGACAATCGTTCAGGATATCCGCGCTTTTTGCGATGTAAAAATCGCAAAAGGCTTTCCAATCCAAATCAAATTCCTCCACCAAGGCCCCGATTTCCCATGAGGCAAATGGCGGTTCGAACAACCCAGTATCTAAATAATCTCCATATGGGTGGGGATCAGGAACGAGTACAGATTTTTTAACTGCTTTAATATAGTGTGCGATCCTACCTATAGCAGGATCCACATAAGCTTTGGATTGGGGCAAAAAACCTGGAAACTGATCAGCAGATGCATTATAAACATCATTATCATCATGCATGGTTTTGCCCATTTCAGACTTGACAGAAATAACCTCTCTATCTGTGGTTGCCATGGGCAACGGATCTTTCCGCTGGGAAGCCTTCCTAGATCTTTTACGTTTAGACTTAGAGGCTTTGGATGGCTGCTTTATGGATGAAAGAGTAGATGGAACAGCTGATTGAGCTGCTGACAACAACTCATTAAGGGGGTATGGTAATTGAGGTAATCTCAGCCAATTGTAAATTAAAAAGGCCAAGAATTCCAGGGGTCTTTGACTCAGGGTGGTATGATCTAACACATCATAACCCCACATTGACATTTCGCCCCCCAACAGAATGTAGACCATTTGGGGGGCCCAGGTAGACACTGGGGTGCATTGGAATTCAGGGTTCGCTAACAGTTTCGTACACTCAGACAAAAATTCGTCTGCTGATTCAGGTTCAAGTTTTTTAAATCTCTTAAAGGTACAAGAGCCATATTCGACAAAATCGTACAAATCGGAAATTCCGTCTACACTAGGGTTTTGGGTTAGGCTGGTCATTCTGTAACGATTGTGGAACTTTCTCCGTGATCAGCGCACAACGCGTGCGCTGACACGGCGGAAATCCTCCACAAGCGTATATTTGCAGGCACCCAGCAAAAGGTGCTACGCACCTGTAGAGGGAAATTCCTGTCGGCAGATGGCGCTGGGGAGTGCAGAGGAACCAATCCTCTGTACCTCCACAAGTGCCAGACAGGAATTGTACGAAGCGCAGAACGCAATCGCAAGAGAGGCGATTGCGAATGAGATTGAGCAAAGGGACAGGTTGTATGTGTGTGCGCCAATCCAGTCGCCACTCCGCGACCGCGCACACACAACAGCAGATATGAAATAGGAACGCGATCGCGAGAGGTGCGATCGCCAGACGTGACACAAGGCAGATCAGAATAGAATACGAGGGTAGCAAAGGCACAGCAAATAATACAATAAGGAGATACGGAAAATAATAAACGCTAGCTAACCGCGAACACCGCACTCATTCGCAACAGTGCACGCGGTTATGCGCGGTCTCCACGTGATAAGCACAATAGAGACAAGCACGCCTAACTAACCATCGACAGACAAACATGAAACAGAGGACGCGAGCACTTGCTTAACGGTTACCTCACCGAGCCTGCAGCAAGCGTAGCGGACAAGACAGACACACGAAAACAGGGACAAGCGAGAGATAGGATCCACAGCACTAGCGAAAAGTGGCTAGCGCGATCCAGGTACAGAGTAGCAGAACAGAAGGATCCCCAGCGCTAGCGAAAAGTAGCTAGCGCGATCCCAGGAGACAGAACAGAAGAGATAGCTGGTAGCAACCGCTGCACCAGCTATACTCCAAGAACAGAGATCAGAACCATTTCCTGTCGACCACCTTTGGGGCAGGACAATGGCAACAGGCAAGACAAGACAGAACAGGCAATACAGATAATACAACCTGACTGGGCTAGAAGGGAAGCCTAAAGCAACCCCCAGGAATTAACTATACTAGATAGCAATGGCTGACACTCCAGCAGTGTCCATCAGGAACAGACTATGGAAAGGAAATGACCAGCAAAGCCTTCTGGGAAACATAAAGCTCTTATAGTGCCAGTCATCAAAGAAGGCAGGTAGGGGATTTGCATAACGAATGTATGCAAATTCCCCAGCAAGAGAACAGACCAGAAACTTGCAATGGAAAGACAGGTCTCTGCTCCAGAGACCTGCAGCCCACAGACTAGAGGAATGGACAAACAGCTGTCTGCCTGTGCAGCCAGCTGAGCGGATCATCACAGACACAGCAGACATTACCTCAGGTCATTTACCTGCAGTTCCTTTTGAAAATCACAGTCTTCCACAATGCTCAGTTTGTGCAGGGTGTCTTCCAGAAGATATTCACGACGGATTTTAAAATGCAAGACTGGTATCCTTGGAATATCACCGATGCCCTGCATTCTGTTCATCATTAGCACTTGATTAGTATTAATCTTTATTGCCTAGGAATACAATTTACAGACATAAGATCATGACGTTAGTTATCTTTTGGACAACTTAAAAAAAAGACATTAGAATTTGCATTTTTTTAAAGTTTTTTTTTTTTGAGGTAACTGGTTACAGCAATGTCTCCAAAATGAAGCAGTATAAACAAGACACCTCTTCATACTGCCTGATTTATGGATGAATAATAGCAAATCTGCATGTTGTTAACATGAACAGCTTATTAACTTAGCAGCTTTTTTTATAAGAAGGCTCCTATGTGTCTCATTTCTGTATTACATTAGGGATTTTCATACTGAAATCTTAATGACTTACTTGCTTCTTCAAAGCAGCATCAAAATGTAGGTATTGAACTTTGGTAGGAAAAGTTAAGATGAACGGAAAACGGCAATATATTACAGGAGAACTGCTTTCGTCCTGACTCTGCAATCGAAAGAAGAGAGAACAAAGCAAAAATGCTATTAAGGAGAAAATATTTTGGTAGTAACTATATATAAATAATTTAGATATCTGAATGCATTCTCATTGATTTGTTGATCAGGTATCATTCTACCAAATATGGTGTTATCTCTCCACAAATAGGAATTTTCAAAAAAATGTTTCACCTTGCCTACTGCATTCCATAGGTTACAGAAAAGAATTTAAAGCTAAATACAGTAAAGTCCCAGTTATCTGGAATTCAGGCAACAGGAAGTCTCATCTAACCGGCAAGCGGTTAGATGAGTCTAACCGCTTGCTAGGGGATAAAGGGGAATGTGTTTTGTGCATTTTAGGCCTCTTGCACACTGCAAACCGATTGCCCCTGGATGCTATCAACACAAGAAGAAAAACGCAGAAAAAACACAGCATGCAGTAAAAACCGCTAATTGGAACCACATGTAAAATCACATCAAAATCAGAATCGCATGTAGTGTGCAAGAGGCCTTACAGGGGTTTTGTGGAGATTAAAAGACGCCAATGATTATTCCTGTAACAACACTGCCTGTGTTACACTTGTAACAAAATAATATGACATCATTTAAAAAAAAATACATAAATAGTTACACTAGGGACTCAGCTTTTTTACTGTGTGTCATAAGGGTATATTACTGTTATATATGGTATGTACTAGGGACATAATTTAAATGTTGCAATAACTGGGACAAAAAGGCAAATAAAATATGTGGGTTCTATTTACAGTAGCATTGTTTATTTTAAAACTATAAGGGTTAACCAGCTTCTATAAATCTCTCCAACCTTCAGAAAAGATCACCAGACCATTGTTACTCTTTGAAATATATGCACACGAACTGAACCACAAGATCACACTCTGTCCCAGGTCTACAAACTCATTCTACTATCCCTTACTAAAGGAGCAGCTACATCTTTAATCTCAAAATGGGAATCCAACCTTAATACAAATTTCACACCAGATGACTGGGACAAAATATGTACCCTTATACATAAAACCTCTCTAGCTTCTATCGCCCAAGAAAGAA
The DNA here is from genome assembly GCF_040937935.1 of Hyperolius riggenbachi. Taxonomy (NCBI): domain Eukaryota; kingdom Metazoa; phylum Chordata; class Amphibia; order Anura; family Hyperoliidae; genus Hyperolius; species Hyperolius riggenbachi. The sequence continues at coordinate 256,795,558 of NC_090646.1, read as the reverse complement.
ACTATAAAATCTTTTCCAGATGGTACAGATATCCTACCCTACTACATAAATGTAACCCATCCACCTCAGAAACTTGCTGGCAATGCTTGAAGAGAACCTGATTCGGGGTTGTGAGAATAAAATCCCCATACAGCGGCTGGGTCAGTCTATAGAGCCCAGCCTCTGTTGCTATCTAGATCGCCCTTAAGCCCCCTCTGCGCTCTGCAATCCCCCCATAAAACACAGCCACGCTGCTGACACGCAGCTTGTCAGAGCGGGCTGTGTATACCTTTGTAACGTCAGTCTCCGCTCTCCCCCGCCTCCTGCATCACTCCGGTCCCCGCCCGCGTCCCTTCCCTCCCCGCTGATTGGAGGGAAGGGACATGGGCGGGTACCGGAGCGATGCAGGAGGCGGGGGAGAGGGGAGACTGACGTTACAAAGGTAAACAGCCCGCACAGCGCGGCTGTGATTTATGGGGTCTTCCTGAGCGCAGGGGGGATTTAGGGGGGATCTGAATAGCAACAGAGGCTGGGCTCTATAGGCAGACCCAGCCTCTGTATGGGGATTTCGTTGTGAGAACCCCACCTCGGGTTCTCTTTAAAAGATAAAGGTACATACTTTCACATGTGGTGGGATTGCAAACCTATTAAAACATTTTGGCATATAACATTTAAACTATACTCTAAAGTTATGGGGATTCCTAGGTGCGCAACTCCAAAACTTGCCTTATTATCTTGCATACCAGGCTCTATAGTGGTAGCTAAAAAATCCTTTTTGAAGATATATCCTGGTAGCCGCTAGACAATTAATAGCGAGACACTGGAAGTCCACTATTATTCCTCAACTACCTGAACTCATAACTGCTATTGACCACATAATGCAAATGGAAGAATTGGTACATTCCGCACAAAACATATTTGATGCATATGTCTCAACTTGGGCATGCTGGATTGACATGCGAGACTCACTCACAGATCAAAGCACCCTAGATGACTTATTATCAGAAACATAAGGCTTTGTATTATGCTACTTATCCCTAAATTGCATCCAAGCCCTTATGGCCCATACTCACGGGCTACAATTGTCGCCCGTGAGTATAAGGCGTTGCACGGGCGCGCAGCCCGAACCGTCGCTCATCACTGATGTCGCCAGGCGATTGGCGCGGTCAATCGCCTGGCAACAGTTGCTGCCGCAACTCCGCCGCAACTGTCGCTAGTCCGCGTGAGTATGCGGACTAGCGACAGCAACCTCTATAAGAACACGGAGCTTCCGGCGGGGGGAGGAGGAACGTCGGCGACAGCTTCCGTCGGACCGCTGATCCCTCTTCCGCGTGTGTACGCGGAGGGACGTGGCGACGAGCTGTCGCCGAACTGTCGCGCACACGCTCCCGTGTGCTAGCGACAGTGCAGAAATGTTGCCCGTGAGTATGGGCCATTATACAGGGTAATCTTACCAAGAGATGACAATTACTGAGAGTGTGGATCCGAGACCTAGGTCCTACCCTTCCCTCCCTCCCTCAATTACTCATACTTTACACTTTTCCTCCTTTCTCTAACTTCTCTCCTCTTTTGTTCTGCTACTTATCTATGGTTTATAAAAAAAATGAGTTCACCAATTCTCAGAAAATTTTACTGATGTTAATTTGCATTACCAGACTTATTAGGGTATAGCAATCATTTTACTCTATGTTATTGTACTGGATGTACTTGCTTTATTGGTGTCTCAATAAAAAATTGATTTAAAAAAAAAAAAAACTATAGGGGATGGAATTTGAGAAATAGTGCATTTATTTCATTTTTTCCCCTAGTTTTCCATTTTAAATGCATAGAAAGTACAGTAATTACTGAAAACAAATATCACCCCCAAAAAACCTAGTTTGTTGCGGAAAAAACAAGATATAGATTATTTAGGTATGATAAAATGTGGTAAAGTTATTGGCGAATGAAAGGGATAAGAGCTGAAATATGAAAATTGCCCTGGTCCATAAGGGAAAAAAAACCTTTGTGGTGAAATGGTTAAAAGTAAATAAATATGGCAGTCTCCATATCCCTCTCGTTTCAGTTGTCCTTTAATCGTCACTGCTGCACTTGGTAATAATAAGTAAGCAAATTAATCCTTGTGAATAAGTTAATATACTCACTGTATCCTTTCGCCATATGTGCCAGTTGCCAAGATCCACTGGTACAATGATCACATTGGAAACTTCAAGAACACAGAAGAAGTTTATTGGGACTTTACAATTGGCCTTAATGTTTACCTGCATCAAAGTAAAAGTTATTTTTAGTGGATGCCTAAAATAATGTAATAGGTGCTGCATAAAAATGTTTTTGTTTTGCTCTTACAAACAATATGTTTTATATATGTAACTGCATATTGGAAAAATAAATATAGTTTTGTTTTTTAACGCTGTGTTCCTTTACTTCTTTCTCTGCCTGAAAGAGTATTATTCAGCTATGTCAGCAACTGACAATAGTCCATATGCAATTAACATTTTCTCCTGAGTTTTCTCCTAGGGGATAATTTCTTGTCAAAAAATGCCTTTTAAATCCCCAGAAAGCAAGAAAATACTCAAAAAAAATTTGACTATAATTTTTAAGCTACTTTTTGGTACTTTTTCAACTGCAAAGTGCTGAAAAGTTATCTAGTAGGAGAAAACTCAGGAGAAAAAGTTAATTGCATATGGGCCAATTTCTCTTCAGCCAGGACCCAATCAGACTATAGGATCACTCACTGACAAGGAATTAGTGCCATAAAACACTTTCCTGGCAAAGAACTGGGCTTCTGAGAGCAGGGCATAGATAAAAAAAAAGTCAATAGTTCTTTCACTAAAGGTTTATTAAGCATATCAAAATATCAAAAAGTACAAGAACATTATTCCAAATGTAGGAAATAAGAACAGGATTTGCAACCAAGTATTAAAATGTGAAAGTTTGATTTATGATTATTATTCGGTCCCATTCCTTTTGGTCCCTTAGCAAGTGGGAGGCACATATGCAAACTTTTGTAATTCCTACACGGTTCACCTGATTTGGATGTACATGCCCTCAAATTAAAGCTGACAATCTGCAGTTAAAGCGCATCGTGTTTGTTCCATTTCAAATACATTATGGTTGTGTGTAGAGCCAAAAATGTTAGAATTGTGTTACTGTCCCAATATTTATGGACCTGACTGTAGAGTTGATCATACTATTAGTCTATTGCTCTATTGCTTAGGCGCCTCCTACCTCTATTGTCTACTTCAATCCTCACCCCAGTATTGGTGCTGGATTTTGTGATTTCATCTCAAACCTCTTTTTTGGGAGCAGCAGCCAGTCTATTCACGAAAGGCAGAGTGGGTACGGTACTTCCCCATATGCACATACGGTGGTTGCTATACTAGCTACCCTGACTTGTGAGTACTTCACTTAATTTTTGTATACCACCTCCATACTATCTAACATACTACACCAGATTGAGCTCCCATTGTCCCTGTGCTTTCTCTTTTTCATGATCCTGTTTGTCTTTTAATTCACCAGCAAGCAAGAAAATACTCAAAACTATTTTTATAGTACTTTTTCACCTACACCTAAAGAGAACATAAAAAAGACCTAGGAGAAAACTCAGGAGAAAAAGTGAATTGAATATTGGCCCATGTGTGTTGTATAGCTTCCACTCTACAACTGTAACGATTTGTGTCAGCAAGAAACAGAATTCTGATTATGAGGTGATCTGCAGTATCACCTATAATGTATATATATACCTGATTATATGGTGATCTGCAAATTCACCTTATAATGCTGGTATATAGAAGCTGATGTGACAACAAATGCAATGAGTGATTGGTGCAACAGTAGTACTGATAGTTTTGGCAATACCTCACCAGAGGAGCTGGTGGGTACTAACAGTACAATATTCCTCACCAGAGTCAAGGGCCCTCTGGTGAGAGTATAGTGGTCAGACAGAACGGTTTTGGCAGCAGTAGAACTAATAGCTTTGCAATACCTCACCAGAGGAGCTGGCGGGTACTAACATACAGTGCCCCTCACCAGAGTCAAGGGCCCTCTGGTGAGAGTAGAGGAGTCAGACAGATCGGGTTCGGCAACAGACAGACAGAGACAGTACAAAATCAGGAGGCAAAGACAGAAAGGTTAAGCAAGCAAAGTCGGCAGCAGGATCAGATGGGCAGAGGTACAAAGTCACTAAGCAGAAGAGTAGTCAGAACGAGCCAGAGTCATGCACAAATAATAACACAGTACAGTAAATCTTTAAGGCTATCAACAATTCCTATCTTGTGTGAAATCCCTAGTTTCCTCCCGGATCAAAGCACACCGGAACTATCTAAAGGTCTGAGCGCTAACACAGAGTATTCGCAACAGCAGACAAGTTGCGAGTGATTCAGCCAGGCTTTTGAAGCAGAGGAGACCCTTCAGGCATGCCCTCCTTCTAACAACCAATGAGGAGCGGCGAACGTCTCCTCTGACATCAGCCGACCGGCCGGTCAGCTGACGTGCCTCCTCCCCGCATAAAGGTCCTGTCTGTGCGCGCGCGCATGCGACAAAGCAACCCTATGTGCAACTGACAGACCCGTCCTCGGCGTGCTAGACGCCTGAGGCACGGATACATTGCTAAACAGGGAGCTGGAGGCAGCTGCGGTGGTAGCGCTATACACCGCGGCTGCCTCTCCAGAGTTTGTTACAGTACCCCCCCTTGAGGCGTGGACTCCGTACACGTTCTGCATGGCTTCTCAGGATGTAACTCATGAAACTTTTTCCTAAGTTCCTCAGCATGCATGCGATGACCCGGCACCAAAGATCTCTCCTCAGGTCCATACCCCTTCCAATGGACAAGGTACTGTACTGAGTTACGCACCCGCCTAGAATCCAAAATCCGCTCAATCTCATACTCAGGTTCCCCATCAATCATCTCAGGGGGGGAGGGGGGAGGGGGGAGGGATCCACATGCACAGCCGGCTTCAACAAAGACAAATGGAATGACTTAACACCTCTCATACTGGGTGGTAATGAAATGACATAAGTGACATTATTAATCTTTTTAGACACAGGGTATGGGCCTATAAATCTGGGACCCAGTTTTGCTGATGGCTGTTTCAGCTCCAGATGTCGGGTAGAAACCCATACCATATCTCCAGGTACAAAGTCCCACTCCACAGATTGCTTTTTATCAGCCTGCTTTTTCTGAGTCTGTAAGGCCTTTTGCAGGTTCCTTTTGACCATGGTCCAAATCTCCTTAAGAGATCACTGCCACTCTTCCAAGACAGGCAAAGGAGAAGAGACCACTGGTAATGGAGAGAATTTGGGAGATCTCCCCGACACCACCTGAAAGGGGGAAAAGCCTGAAGGGGAACTTTTCAGGTTGTTATACGCAAATTCTGCGAATGGCAAGAACTTTGCCCATTCTAATTGCGCGTCAGCCACATAGCATCTCAGGAACTGATCTAAGGACTGATTAACCCTCTCAGTTTGCCCATTGGTCTGTGGGTGGTAGCCGGAGGAAAGTGACTGGTTCATTCCAAGATGATGACAAAAGGCTTTCCAGAACTTGGACACAAACTGGACTCCCCTATCTGACACCACATTTTCTGGTATGCCATGTAAGCGGAAAATGTGTTGGATGAAGAGATCCGCCAGTTCCTGGGCAGAGGGGAGTCCGTCCAGTGGAATAAAGTGAGCCATTTTGCTGAACCTGTCGACTACCACCTATATGACTGTTTTCCCATTAGACCTGGGGAGTTCGCCCACAAAGTCCATGGACAGATGGGTCCATGGTTCTTCAGGTACTGGCAAAGACTGAAGGGTGCCCACAGGAGCCTGTCTGGATGGCTTATTCCTGGCACAAACTGTACAGTTTCTGACAAACTCCCTACAATCTAGGACCAGTGAGGACCACCATACACACCTAGACAGTAAATTCTGTGTTCTTGCTATCCCAGGGTGCCCTGCATTTTTATGTGCATGAAACAATTGTAGAATCTGCAGCCACAAATGAAGAGGCACAAATAAAACTCCGTCAGGTTTCCCCTCGGGAATATCCTGTTGATAAGGCCCCAAAGTAAGCGACCAATCTTCCCAGGTCTCGGTAGCTGCCACGACCACTTTTTCGGGCAGAATGTTCTCAGGAGTTGGTGGCTGTACTGTCTCGGGCTCAAAACATCTAGACAGAGCATCTGCCTTGACATTTTTACTCCCTGGTTTATACGTAATAATAAACCTGAATCTTGAAAAGAATAATGACCAGCGGGCCTGTCGAGGACTAAGCCTCTTGGCCCCTTTAATATATACCAAGTTTTTGTGGTCAGTATAGACTGTAATCACATGTTCCGCTCCTTCGAGCCAATGACGCCATTCCTCAAACGCGAGTTTAATGGCTAACAGCTCTCGGTTACCGATATCGTAATTTCTCTCTGCGGTAGAGAACTTACGTGAGAAGAAAGCACATGGTTGTAATCTGCCCTGGAAACCTGAGTGTTGAGACAGCACAGCCTCAACTCCAATCTCTGATGCGTCTACCTCAACTATAAAGGGACAAGTGACATCAACATGTCGCAAAATAGGGGCGGAGAAAAACAGGTTCTTTAGAGATGAGAAAGCTGAATGTGCTTCGGGTGACCAATTATAAGTGTCAACTTATTTCTTTGTGAGGTTAGTGAGAGGTGACACTACAGAAGAAAATCCCTTTATGAATTTTCTGTAATAATTGGCAAAGCCAAGAAATCTTTGGAGTGCCTTCAGCCCCATGGGCTGGGGCCACTCTAAAACGGCAGATACTTTTTTGGGGTCCATGGAAAGTCCTGAGGTTGAAATGATATACCCCAAGAAAGGGACTTCTGATACCTCAAAAAAAAATGTCTCCATTTTTGCATACAAAGAATTCCGTCTTAGTTTTTTCAGGACAAACTTCACATGTTCCCTGTGTTTAGCTAGACTGGGTGAGAAAATCAGTATGTCGTCCAGATATACCAAGACGAATCGTCCTAGGACCTCACGGAAAATCTCATTGACCAGCTCCTGGAAGACAGCAGGAGCGTTACATAACCCGAAGGGCATAACAAGGTACTCGTAGTGCCCGTCAAGTGTGTTAAATGCCGTCTTCCATTCGTCACCCTCTCTTATGCGTACCAGGTTGTATGCCTCTCGGAGATCAAGTTTGGAAAAGACACATGCATCAGTAACCTGGGAGAACAAGTAGTCAATTAACGGGAGTGGATAACAATTTTTTATGGTAATTTATTCAGTCCTCGATAATCTATACAGGGCCGAAGCCCTCCGTCTTTCTTTCTTACAAAAAAGAACCCTGCTCTGGCCGGAGACTTAGAAGGACGGATAAAACCTTTGGCAAGGTTTTCTTTAATGTAGTCTTGCATAGCGAGTTTTTCTGGAGCGGACAGGTTATACAAATGACCTCTAGGAGGCATACAACCAGGCCTTAACTCAATGGGGCAGTCAAAACTCCTGTGTGGAGGAAGTTTGTCCGCCGACTTAGGACAAAACACATCAGCGAATTCAGCATATTGTGCAGGTAACCCTTCTATCTAAATCCTAGTGGTGCAAACAGCAACTTTCTCCATCCAATGATGATGGCAAAAGGAGGACCAGCTAAGCAACTGCCTGGAGCTTCAATCTATCTGAGGAGAATGCTTTTGCAACCACGGCATCCCAAGGATTACAGTAGAAGTGGCCATTTTAAGTACAAAAAATGTATTTGTTCTCTATGCAATACCCCCGCATGACATAACACACTCGGAGTCTGAGACAGAGGATAGTTCCCTTGAAGTGGAGAGTCATCCACTGCAGTGAGGACAATCTGTCTGTCTAAGGGAAGCAGGGGAATCCCCAATTTCTTAACAAAATCGTAATCTATAAAATTGGCGGCAGAACCCGAGTCTATAAATGCCTGGGTAGACCGGACTTGATCTTCCCAGGAAATAGAACAAGGGAGCAGTAAGCGATTATCAAGTAGAGGTAACACTGACTCGCCTAGGGTGGTACCTCTGGCTACTCCTAGGCGGCAGAGTTTTCCGCCTTCTTAGGACAGTTCTGTACTATATGGCCTTTTTCTGCGCAATATAGACAGAGCCCCTCTGACCGTCTCCGATTTTTCTCGACCTCTGACAGTTTAGAATGTCCGATCTGCATCGGCTCATTCTGAGGAAGAGAAGGGGTAGGAGAGGTGATGGGAACAGACCTCATAGGACGTTTACCACGAGCTTGCCTCTGATAACGAATACGGCGATCTATTCTTACTGCAAGGGAGATCGCATCATCAACAGTCTTGGGTTCAGGATGACTTAGCATTACATCCACAATGGGGTCGGATAACCCACCTAGCCGATACTGCCCACCGTCTAAACTCTGCAGAATAGGTCTCTGCGGTGTTATGTCCATGTCTGAGACTTTTAAGTTTCAACTCAGCAGTGACTGCGGTATCTGGATCGTCGTATATGATAGCCATTGATTTGAAAAAATTCTGAACATGATAAGAGCGAGGCGATGGGAGTGCTGCTACCAGAAACAATGAAGTCCACTGTTCAGAGCAACTTTCCTTTTAAATGGCCCCCAATCTACATGAAATATTTGGGGGGTACACATCACACCAGACCCAAGGGATTTAGTACCCAATAATTTCATCCTTGCCCTAGAACGAATCAAAAAGGATCTCCAAAACTGGAACAAACAACAATTTTCCTGGTTTGGAAGATCTAGCATAATAAAGATGACAATTATGCCTCGGCTACTTTACTTGTTCCAGACCCTCCCTATATACATCCCTTCTTCATTCTTCAAGATGGTGACCCGAACCTTCTCCAAGTTTATTTGGAATGGGCGCAAGCCCAGGCTGAAATATCAGACCCAGACAGCCCCTAAGGAATCAGGAGGAATGGCCATCCCTAACCCTAAACTGTACTACACCGCCGCAGTCCTCACTCGCATTATTGATTGGCACAGACACGCAGACCATAAAAGATGGGTGGGAATGGAAGAAGAACTCCTAAAAGATAAGCTAAGCGACGTCCCATGGGCCACTAAATTCAGGAAAATCCCAGACCCAGCTGCCTCTCTGGTGGCTTACACTATTAGCACTTTTGCTAGACATAGGCACCTACCCCTACTGTCTCCATGGCCCACCCCTCTCTTGCCCATCCTGAACAACCCTGCGTTTCCACTAGGCTTATCGGCTAAGAGTTACTCAGCATGGAGGGGGGGACCAACTATACGAGCCCACCACATGCTAGAGAATGGGGACTGGACACATCTTCAGGCACTAGCCCAAATAGTAGGAGCACAGACTTTGGACTCCTGGAGCTGGATCCAATTTAAGCATTTCCTTCTATCTCAGGGGCCCAAACCCAGCTATAACAGACCCTTTACCATCTTTGAACGTACTTGCATGGAAGAGGGCCAAATAAGAGGTATGGTTTCATTAATGTATTGTATCCTAAATGACACCACCGCTCCATCTGCCCAATTCCGAAACAAATGGGAACAGGACTTGGGATTAACGTTCACAGATAAACAGTGGGACAAGATCCTGATCTTTGCCCACAAATCGTTCATGTCCTCTAGATTCCAGGAATCAGGATATAAGCTCTTGACCAGGTGGTAAGGCACAAAGCGGCTGGGCACATCCAGTAAAAACAGGCCTTTATTGTTATTCCAATTAAAAACGATGCAAAGGACCAAAGCAGTAGTCAGCCAGGAGAGAGAGTGACAAGCATGAAAAGAACGTCTACAGCTGTTTCGCACTCAGCACGGAGTGCTTCATCAGGACCTCATCAGGACCTGGTCCTGATGAAGCACTCCGTGCTGAGTGCGAAACAGCTGCAGACGTTCTTTTCATGCTTGTCACTCTCTCTCCTGGCTGACTACTGCTTTAGGCCTTTGCATCGTTTTTTTTTTTTTTTGAAAAACAATTTTTATTTTCAAAATATACGACAGTACAGTTAACAACAGTAACAACCCTCACCCCCACCCTAACCCACCCCCCTCCATATCTGGTTCCAATCGAGGTAAGTATATCGTCCACAGTGCATAGACATAATAGTATCTTTGCATCGTTTTTAATTGGAATAACAATAAAGGCCTGTTTTTACTGGATGTGCCCAGCCGCTTTGTGCCTTTACACTGTCTTTACCTGCTGGAACTTGCTTTTGGCTGGAAGCACTCCGGAGTGTCTTGGGGCCCTGAGTCTTGTGCACCTCCCCCTCTATCCATTGACCTCTTGACCAGGTGGTACCTGACCCCATCCCGTTTACATGCCATGTTCCCCAGTGCATCCAACCTGTGTTGGAGGTGTGGACAGGGTATAGGTACCCTTATACATACATTTTGGTCTTGCCCTAAACTTACACAATTTTGGACGGAAGTCAGAAGCATTATGCATGAGTTAACTGATTTTCTCCCACCAGACTCCCCAGCTTTCTTCCTCCTGCATCATAATACTTGGTCCATTAGAAGATATAAAAAAACACTAACAAGACACCTAATTAATGCAGCAAGGACTTTGATCGCTAAGCTTTGGAAATCAGAAGACCCGCCCAAGATATGTGACTGGCTAAGGTTAATAGGACAGATACAATGTATGGAAGATCTCACAGCCACGCTACATGATAGACATGACCAGCACTGGAAGACATGGTATGGCTGGTTTGAGTTCCAAGAAACACAACGGTACAAGTCTTTGCTAACGGGCTAGATGGTCTGGAATATATGCCTTTCCAGTTAGCCTAATAGCCGTGTCCTGCTCGTCCTTTCTCCCCCTGGTGTGAGAGGAAGAGAACACTGACTCTTTACTCGGCCCCCCCCCCCCCCCCCCTGCTTTGCCCTGAGCTCCCTCCGCGGCCACCCACAACTTCTTCTACTCTCTTTTCCCCTCTCTTTTTCTTACTACCATGTCCTCAGAGTGCACAGAGGAGAACAATACTCTCTAGGTACAATGGGTAAGACTGGTTTTCCTTTACTATAGGCCCCCTGGTGTATGATCCCTATGGGCCCAGGGGAGCCATGAGAATAATAACAAATGTTTTGCCCACCACGCTGGTCTTACTATCTATATTACATATCAAGCTAGGTATGCAAAGTAATGACAATATGTGGCTATTGTTTTCTTCTCCAGGACTCAAAGACACATAAATGTCCTCCTTTAAGACTTCATATGAAGCTATACTGGATTTTGAACTTGCATGTTTTTATATACTGTATTTGTTTAAACTACAAAAGTCTGTTGATACTCTTTCTATATGTTTATTCATATAATGACTTATGGCATTCATGTCGGCTGACTATGTATTTCACTGTTTTTTCTTAATATTCAAAATAAAAGAATCTGAAAAAAAACAGAAGATAATGCCTCATGACCAGTAGGAAGACTGTAGGCCCATGTCTGTGAATCCCCTGATAGAAGTGTCTTAATGAACGTTACCCTCTGACTCTCAGTCCCTGATGAGACAGGTCTCATCACAAAGTAAGAGAGGCAACGGTTCCTGAAATTCTGAAAATCAGATGTGTGCCCTGAAAATTTCCCTGGCATGGGCATTCTAGGCTCTATAACTGGAGGGGACTGCACTGGTCCAGTTGCAGTCTGGAGGGTGCGAACCGCCCCAGACAGCTGGGTGATCTGAGTCTGTTGGGTATTGACCAATACAGTTAGATTTTCCAACGCTGTGGTCAAGGCCCCAACCTGGTTACACAGTGCGTCCATAGACATTTTTTGGTCTGCTGTTCTGTAACGATTTGTGTCAGCAAGAAACAGAATTCTGATTATGAGGTGATCTGCAGTATCACCTATAATGCAGATATATACCTGATTATATGGTGATCCGCAGATTCACCTTATAATGCTGGTATATAGAAGCTGATGTGACAACAAATGCAATGAGTGATTAGTGCAACAGTAGTACTGATAGTTTTGGCAATACCTCACCAGAGGAGCTGGTGGGTACTAACAGTACAATATCCCTCACCAGAGTCAAGGGCCCTCTGGTGAGAGTATAGTGGTCAGACAGAACGGTTTTGGCAGCAGTAGAACTAATATTTGCAATACCTCACCAGAGTAGCTGGCGGGTACTAACATACAGTGCCCCTCACCAAGGTCAAGGGCCCTCTGGTGAGAGTAGAGAAGTCAGACAGATCGGGTTCGGTACCAGACAGACAGAGACAGTACAAAATCAGGAGGCAAAGACAGAAAGGTTAAGCAAGCAAAGTCGGCAGCAGGATCAGATGGGCAGAGGTACAAAGTCACTAAGCAGAAGAGTAGTCAGAACGAGCCAGAGTCATGCACAAATAATAACACAGTATAGTAAATCTTTAAGGCTATCAACAATTCCTATCTTGTGTGAAATCCCCGGTTTCCTCCCGGATCAAAGCACACAGGAACTATCTAAAGGTCTGAGCACTAACACAGAGTATTCGCAACAGCAGACAAGTTGCGAGTGATTCAGCCAGGCTTTTGAAGCAGAGGAGACCCTTCAGGCACGCCCTCCTTCTAACAACCAATGAGGAGCGGCGAACGTCTCCTCTGACGTCAGCCAACCGGCCGGTCAGCTGACGCGCCTCCTCCCCGCATAAAGGTCCTGTCTGTGCACGCGCGCACGCGACAAAGCAACCCTATGTGCAACTGACAGACCCGTCCTCGTCGTGCTAGACGCCTGAGGCACGGATACATTGCTAAACAGGGAGCTGGAGGCAGCTGTGGTGGTAGCGCTGTTCACCGCGGCTGCCTCTCCAGCGTTTGTTACAGCAACGCAGTCATAACCTAACACACATACTGCACATTATAACGTGCAGTGAATAATTGAGATGTAACGTGTTGGTATAGCCATGTAATGAGTTATTGCACACATTTTCCAGAAACCCACTGTAGAAAGTGTCTTTGGATAATGTGAACATTCCCAAACAATTATATGTGCAGAGGGTGCACAAGCAGCAATGCAGCACACAGCAATCCGCAGTCTGAAAGCACCCTTTGTTAGCACAACACAAATTGTATCGTAGGTTTGCTTTAAAGCAAAGTCTTAACACATTTTGCTGCACTCACTATTACATATGAGGCTTCAGCAATAGTTTTTAGATCCTGCTGCATCTGTGCATTCAGCTATTAATGCTTAACACAGAGACTGCAGACATGCCCCTAGCCAAACAGCTGAATTTATTGCAATCTGCGCATACAAAGCCATGCTCTTTTTACAGAAATAGATGTGTTACATTGTTACAGATATTACTAGCGTAACAGTCAAAATGAAGTGACAAATTTGGCACCACAGATACATTATAATCCCTCACCTTGTATAGCTTCTTAAGAACTTCTAATAAATCCTTGATTGAAGTAGCATTATTATTATTAAGGACAGCCATTACCAAGGCAACTTTAAACATCTGAATTTGCTTTGTCAGCCAGGGTGCAGGTAGGGCGGACCACATGGACTCTGATGAATGAAATAAGGGATTTATTAATTATTAAACCATCCATTTTTGACCCATGATAAACTAAAGTAATTTACACAAAATGCTCTGTAACTAAGTATTTGGTAATGTATTGAAGATGGCAAAATATGTAGACCACAGAGTTTTTTACATTCACAAATTCTGCCATCAAATTTTACATTGCAATGCAAACCTCCTTTACAAGAATATGAATACAGTACTTTAGTTTAAATGTCAATATAATAACTGCAAACTTGATGCAATGTAAATAGAATGATGTCCCCAAGTTATGGGTTGTAGTCAACGGTTTGGAAGAGGCACACCATACCATAATGTCATTGGGTGCATAGCCAGGATGCAAAGCAGCATCCATTATAGTACAAAAGAGTCCAAGGTTGGACATACATCTGCACCTTTTGATGAAGGGGACCCTCCGTGGCCTTGATACAATTGTCAAATTCTGTGTTAACACATACAATAAGGAATAAATACTCCTGCAAATTATGTTCAGTGTGCTAGCCAACCTTGGACTCTCAAGTTATGGGTTGGGAAGGACCACGACACCCAGAGGACCATCCCGACAATGATGCCCACTAACGACAATCATCAATTAAATCAACCACTGGAAAACAAGGCTTAAAGTGTTTTGTAAAGCAGAGTCCACTTCTTCAGAAGCCAATCAAAGGAGAGCGATTAACCAAAAGCATAAAAAAAGAACTTACCTAGGATCTTTAATGCATTGGTGCTGAGATTGTTGACAACGTTTGCTAAAGCTACTACTAATGGCACGCATATGTTTGGGTCATACATGATGGGACATTGTGGGACTAGGAGAAATATAGACAAAGCCTCATAGAGAGTTGGAAGAGACTCCATGCTTGGGATCAGATCACTTTTGAAACAGGAGCTTATCTGAAAAGAGAACAGAGAAAATGGTGTTTGATGTAAACATCTGCTAGACAAGGAAACTTTTGCTTTGCATTTAGGATGGAACTTACACTGGGGGTGTAGAGTGGCGACAAACCTAGACCAATGAAAGACTGTCTGTCACTAAGCCAATAGTGGAAAGCATTTGTAAGCAAAATGTACAAATACTGTCACTACCAAGTACAACCAGCTTTAATTATACATACCCTACTCTGGCTCTACAGGCCCTCGCAACTTACAAAAGTATAATATTTACAGACTATGTGGTTGCTGCATAAAACCTATACCATTAATTATTTTCTATTACTTTTTTTCATGTACATAGACAGTGTATATAGCCAGATTCCCCTGTATATAGCCAGATCCCCCTGTATATAGCCAGTGTATATAGCCAGATCCCCTCTGTATATAGCCAGATCCCCTGTATATAGCCAGTGTATAGAGTCAGATCCCCTGTATATAGCCAGTGTACATAGCCAGATCACAGTGTATATAGGCAGTGTATATAGCCAGATCCCCCTGTATATAGCCAGATCCCCCCCCCCCCTGTATATAGAGATCCACCACCCAAATAAAAAAAAGCTTTATTGGCAGGACCAAATACATTTAGCATTGCCAAAGCAAAACAAAGGATTAACATGGGGAGGAGGTTGTGGGAATAAGGGAAGGGTATAGGGGGTTGGGGTATGTAATCCTTAGGGTGTGGAAGATGTAGGGGACAATATGGGGGGCTGAGATATATGGTCCATAGGGGTTATTGGGGGTATACAGTCCATGTGGTATCATGTTCCTCTCAGTTGGTGGCAGGCTGTGACATATCGGGCAGCTATTTGCACAGTTGTTGCCTCCTCTCCCAGTAGGATGTAGAGTTTCCTCTCCTCATCTGTGGAGGTAAAATCCTGGATCTGTTCAGAGAGTCTCTGGAAGTGGACAGTCCTCACAGGTGCGTATTTGCTGCAGTGTAGCAGGAAGTGGGTCTCATCCTCCAAGACCCCCTGGTCACATTGTCTGCACCGTCTCTCCTCCCGGGGCTTCCATGTCTGTCTGTGCCGCCCTGTCTGTGCCGCCCTGTCTCTACCTCCAGGCTGTGGGCACTCAGGTGGTACAGGCTCAGGGTCTGTCTTTGTGGTGGTGTAGCCTCTCCAGATATGGAGCCATTGTGTACTCCCTCTGTAGTGATTGGTAGACAGTGAGTTTCTGGGAGTTCTTTATGTCACTTCTCCATTCCTCTATGTATCGTTCCTTGCTGCTTTCTATAGTCCCATTTACTTGGGCTTTTGTCAGCCTCAACCAAACCCCCCCCGATCTCCTCCAGAAAGTCCGGATTCCCCTGCTGCATTGCCCGGTGGCATTCATACCTCAGATCAGCGGGGACCTACAATGCAGCGGCAGCAAGTGTTGCCCAGTAACGCTAGCCGAGTATAGGAAATACAGGAAGTGACATTTGTCTACTTCTTGTATGTGGCCAGTGTTACTAGGCAGCCCTCGCTGCCTCTTCGTTGTAAGTTGCCACAGATCTGAGGTGTGAATTCCGCTGATCAATGTAGCAGGGGGATCCGGACTTTCTGGAGATGGGGGCAGACAGAGGAGGTAAGGTAAATGGGTAAATGGCAGCAACTGCGGGGGGGGGGGGGGGGGGGGGGGGGGGGGGGGTATGGAAGCAGGTGCACAGCATTAAATTACCACAACCTCTCCAATTATTCTGCTAGGGTTTATTTTCAGGGGATGTCTTACTTTCGGGGAAGCATGGCATTGTAAAGTCAGTGCACAGCAATATTACTGCTGCTTTGTGCATCAAGCCCTGTACTACTGATTCGGGAACACAATTAACTGGGTGGGTAATAACTGAATCCTTTATACAAGCTTAACACCAGGTGAATTTTTTATTTAGGTTTGCTTGCATCATTTGGTCTCAACTCTAAATATGACTTTTATTTTGCTTTGACTTTGTTAGTCATAGCTTTTGTTTATGTATTTATCTATCTGTCTCTGTAATTAAGTTTTCTACTTATACAAACAGTACATATTGGGATTGGATATGTATTGTCTTTGAGGGAATACTGAATGTGTTTCTGTAAGGGAAGCACCCACTGATATATTATAAGGTTTATATTTATGTATATTTTTGTATTTATATCTATATTTATTTAGTTTGATTTCATTCTTGCTTTATTTATTACTAGCTGATTGCCCGGCGTTGCCCGGGTATGTATTTGGCTGGTGTCAGCTCCACCCAGTTTTTCTAACCCTAACACACAATTACTCACTGACCAAGTTTGTGAGCTTTGTAGTCTTTGGCATCAATAGTTTGCATTGAAATGAAAAAATCTAATGGGTTGTTTGTGGCTCCACCCTCTTTTCTGAATTTGAACCCCAGTCACCCAATGACCAACTGTACCAGGTTTGAGGGCTGTGCCATTAACAGTGCAAGAATGGTAGCAATTAAATATTCCCTTGAAAAGCAATAGGTGAAGCTTTATTCACTTTTGTAGGCTCCACACATCTGAATATTACGCCCATTCACTGAGTGACCAACTGTGCAAAGTTTAAGAACCCTGCCATTAACAGTGTAAGAATGGCTGCAGTTTACATTTTCCCAGTGAAATTTGTATTTGTCTCCAACAGGTGAATTTTGATTGGCTATTATAGGCTCCACCCACTTCCCTGAATATTAATCTCAGTCACCCAGTGACCATCTGGCAAAGTTTGGGAACCCTGCCATTAACAGTGTAAGAAGGCCTGCAGTCTACATTTTCCCAGTGAAATTTGGTTTTTGCTCCGCCTACTTTTTGTAACCTGGACATATAGTCACTCAATGACCAAGTTTGTGAGCTTTGGGGTCCTTGGCATCAATAATTTGTATTTTCCAAAGAAATGAAACTGTTTGTGGCTCTGTCCCCTTTTCTGAATTTGAACCCCAATGACTAACTGTACCAGGTTTGAGGCTTGTGCCATTAACCATTTACTGACATCCTAACGTATTAAAACGTGATGCTTACCGCTATTAACAGCAACATGACGTTTTAATACGTCCCGCGTTCCCGCCGATGCTACCGCCGTGTGTGCGCCGCTACCGCCGCTGTTTCCGTCGGGCTTCCGTGCTGGGTGATTGGGGAAGAGGACCGAACGGTCCTCTACCCAATCGCAGTGCCTGGAGTGAATGGACGTGACCGCGAACGGCGGCTACGTCCATTCACAATAACAGGAAATGTAACAATTAAATAAAGTGAAAAAAAAAAAAGTGAACATTTCCTATGAGTGTTCACTAGCGCCATCTTGTGGCCAAAAAGTATGTTACACCTACAAAATAAAATACATTCATTTTCAAGTACATACAGATCTTAATAAAATTACACTTCCAACCCTCCCCCCCCCCCCCCCCCAAAAAAAAAAACACTTGTAAAAAAAAAAATCAGCTAAAAAAATAAATAAATAGTTGCCTTAGGGACTCAGCTTTGTTAATTTATATTTTATGGGGGGAAGTTAATTTTAATTTATTACATAGAGGCTTGTGATTATGGCCAGAATAAAAAAAAAAAACACAACAGAAAAATAACACTTATATTTCAAAATAATATACTGTCGCCATACATTGTGATAGGGACATCATTTAAACTGTTTAATAATCGGGACAACTTGGCAAATAAAACGTGTTTGTTTTATCCACAGGAGAATGTTTAATTTTAAAACTATAATGGTTGAAAACTGAGAAATAATGATTTTTTTTTATTTTTTTTCAGTTTTTCTCATTAAAACGCATTTAGAATAAAAAAAATTCTTAGTAAAATGTACTATCCACAGAAAGCCTAATTGGTGGCGAAAAAAACGAGGTATAGATCATTTTCTTGTGATAAGTAGTAATAAAGTTATTAGGGAATAAAAGGGAGGAGCACTGACAACTGAAAATTGCTCTGGTCCGTTAGGATAAAAACCCTTGGGGGTGAACTGGTTAACAGTGCAAGAATGATAGCAATTTTAATTTTCCCCTTGAAAATCAACAGGTGATTTTGATTGGCTTTTTTAGGCTCCACCACCTTTTCTGAATATTAATCCCAGTCAACCAGTAACCAACTGTGCAAAGTTTGAGAACCCTGCCATTAACAGTGAAGAAGGGCTGCAGTTTACAATTTCACAGAAAAATCTGTTTTTGACTCTACCCACTTTTTGTAACCTTGACACACAGTCACTACTCAATGACCAATTTTGTGAGCTTTTGGGTTCCTGGCATCAAAATGGTGTGAATGGAAGCAGTTTATCCAAAAAAAGCAAATATGATTGGCTGTTTGTGGCTCCACCCCTTTAGTGAATTTGAACCCCAGACACTTGATGACCGACTGTAGCAGGTTTGAGGCCTCTGCCATTAACAGTGTAAGAATGACAGTAGTTTCAATATTCCCCTTGAAAATCAATAGATGAATTTTGATTGGCTCTTGTAGGCTCCACCTACTTTTCCGAATATTAATCCTAGTCCCCCAGTGACCAACTGTGTCAAGTTTGAGAACCCTGCCATTAGCAGTGTAAGAATAGCTGCAATTTATATTTTCCCATGTAAAAAGTTAGTTGTTTTTGGCTCTGCCCACTATTTCTAACCTTGACATACAGTCACTCAATGACCAAGTTTATGAGCTGTGGAGTCTTTGGCATCAATAAGTTGCTTTTTACCATTGAAATGAAACAAATCTGATTGGCTGTTTTGGCCCATTCCCTTTTCAGAATTTAAACCCCAGTCTCCCAGTGACTGACTGTACCAGATTTGAGGCCTCTTCCATTAAGAGTGTATGAATGGGAGCAATGTAAATATTCCCCTTGAAAATCAAAAGGTGAATTTTGATTGGCTGCTGTAGGCTCCACCCACTTTCCTGAATATTAGTCCCAGTCACCCATTGGCCAACTGTGTCAAGTTTGAGAACCCTGCCAATAACAGAATGGCTGAAATCAATCTAAAAAATCTGATTTGTGGCTCCACCCACTTTAGTGAATTTGGACCCCAGTCACCCAATAACTGACTGTATCAGGTTTGAGACCTCTGCCATTAACAGTGTAAGAATGGTAGCAATGTAAATGTTCCCCCTTGAAAATCAATAGGTGAATTTTGATTGGCTTTTTTTAAGGCTCCCTCCACATTTCTGAATATTAATCCCAGTCACCCAGTGGCCAGTGGCCATGTAAAAATTAAGTTGTTGGCGCCACACACTTTTTCAAACCTTGATATACAGGCACTCAACTTTTTCAAACCTTGATATACAGGCACTCAATTAAGTTTATCAGCTTTGGGGTCCTTGGTATCAATACTTTGTATATTCCCATTGAAAAATAAACATATCTGATTGGCTGTTTGTGGCTCTGCCCCCTTTCTGAATTTGAACCCTAATCATCCAGTGACCAACTGTACCAGGTTTGAGGCATCTGCTATTAACAGTATAAGAATGGTAGCAGCTTAAATATTCCCTTTAAAAATCGAAAGGTGAATTTTTATTGGCTGTTGTAGGCTTCACCTACCTTCCAAATTCTTAATCTCAATCACCCAGTGACCAACTGTGCAAAGTTTGAGAACACTGGCATTAACAGTGTAAGAATGGCTACAGTTTATATTTTTCTAGTAAAATCTGTTTTTGGCTGCGCCCACTTTTTGTAACCTGGACACACAGTCACTCAATGATCACGTTTGTGAGCTTTCAGGTTCCTGGCATCAAAAATGTGTGAATGGAAGCAGTTTATCCACCAAGGAAATCTGATTGGCTGTTTGTGGCCCCGCCCCTTTTGTGAATTTGGACCCCAGTCACCCAAAGACCGACTGTAGCAAGTTTGAAGCCTCTGCCATTAACAGTGTAAGAATGGCAGCAGTTTAAATATTCCCCTTGAAAATCAATAGGTGAATTTTGATTGGCTGTTGTAGGCTCCACCCACTTTCTTGAATCTTAATCGCATTTACCCAGTGACCAACTGTGGCAAGTTTGAGAATCCTGCCATTAACAGTCTAAGAATGACTGCAGTTTACATTTTCCCATTTAAAATGAATGGCTGAAATTTGATTGGCTGTTTTATGCTCCGCCCACTTTTCCTGGATTTGTAACCTCGGTCACCAAATGACCAACCGTGCCAAGTGTGGGGACTCTGGCTTGATTACTGTGAGAATGGCAGCCTTTTACATTTTTTCCATTGACTTGAATGGGTAAAATCTGATTGGCTGTTTGTAGCTCCGCCCACGTGTGCAGGGGGGGCTGCAAGACCCCCAGAAAATAGCATCCCAGGTAGTAAGGGATCTGTATACCAAGTTTTGTTCAAATCGGTCAAGGCGTTTCTGCGTGATCATGACACACACACACACACACACACACACACACACACACACACACACACGCACACGCACACGCACACACACACACACACACATATATAGATTATATGTGCCCTTTAATGTAATTCCAGTACGTCACATAGGATTAATGGCCATGACTAGTAACTTCATGCAACACAGATACCAAGGCCACACCGAGTGCTGGGGTATAGGGAGTAAAATACAGCTCTACTCAGAGATGGCATAGCGGAATGTTAGACTGGTTTCATTACAATAGCCAGGCTGTGATTGGCCAGATGAGTGCTGCATAATTTGCGAAAGTGACAGAAAATGAAACTGGGAAAAGACAAGGGGCAGCCTTAGAGCAAACCACTGCAGATAAATAGCTGAGTGTTTGTTGCCTGGTTTCCAACTGGTCAGAAGGAACAAGCAGTACTGAGCTATATTAAGTTGGTCTTAAAGAGAAACTCCAGTGAAAATAATGTAGTAAAAAAAGTTATTCATTTTTTACCATAATTATGTATAAATGATTTAGTCAGTGTTTGCTCATTATAAAATCTTTCCTCTCCCAGATTCACATTCTGACATGTATTACATGGTGACATTGTTACTGTGGGCAAGTTATGTAGCTGTTTCTAGCTGTTTTGGCTGTTAGAGACAGCTGTAAACAGCTAATTACTGTCTGTGAACATTGTTACATTGTGGCAGTTTGCCCAGAGTACCGCGGTATTTAGAGCTTCTTGTGGGAGGGGTTTCAGCACAAAATCAGTCATACAGCGCCCCCTGATGGTCTGTTTGTGAAAATCATTATATTTCTCATGTAAAAGGGGGTATCAGCTACTGATTGGGATAAAGTTCAATTCTAGGTTGGAGTTTCTCTTTAACTGTGGATCCTGAATAAGAGACTCAATATGTAAGTGATCCTATTATCCTTGGTTATTATCAGCCTGATAATAAACGTAACAATTTACACTTAGGCCCCTTACCCACTTGTGCATTGCTGAAAACATTTTTAGCAACGCACTGTGTATCTAATTCGCAAAGACATCAGAAGAGCATATACTGCACTGTCAAATGTTTCTAAATCATATGTTGCATTTCAGGATGGTAATGAAACATATGGTTGAAAGCAATTTTGTAAAAACACAGGGGCCATAAAGTGTGTCCACCACTGTATGTAATAAAAGTTATTTAAAGCGAGTTTGTCACCATAAAAATCTAATTTCATCAGGAAATGGTCTGAGTGTATTAAGTGATAAAGATGCTAATCCTGCATTTAAAATTTTCAAAACTTTTTCTGCTGTTCTAGTTTGGAGTTATCACATATCTTAGGAGCACTGGCCCTTTAATTGCCATTGCCAAACAGTTGCATGCAGGGGGGTCTTTTTATCTATAATATATTCCTCCTCTTCCCTTTAGTTCCCCCTCCTTCTAATAACATAAGACACTGCACTTCCTAGTATAGACCTCAGTGGGAGTGTCTGAAGACTCTGGGAGGAGGGCGAGTAATTAATACACAATTAGCAAGAGAAGAAAAAAAGTGAGGGAGGAAATGATATCAGGAAGTCAAAGTTAACCAAGATGGAAACTGTCTAGAATATGATTCTCTACTTTTCCTTTATAAAATTCCCAGGAAACATAACGTGGACAGTGCAATACTACTTATTATCTACTTCTCGTATGTGTTTTTTATTTCTAAGTTAGCATAGGTGTCACTTGTTCTTTAAGGAGGAAGCAGAGGAGCAGGAGTGTCTGTGGTCACACAGTTTTAATTGGTGTCTACACATAAAACAATTATTACAGCCTCAAAACATAGGTTGAAGATAGGCCAGTAAGCTTTTTTTGCTTACTGGCTTTGGGATTGTCACTTATGTACAGTACTGTGTAAGTTTTAGGCCGCTGTGGAAGAATTCTGCAAAGTAAGAGTGCTTTTACAAATATAAATATTAATTATTTTTCTTATCAATTTGCAAAATGCAATGTACGCTATAAGGCCTCTTGCACACTGCACGCGATTCCGATTCAGATTCCGCTTTTTAATCAGTTTTTACATCCGATTCAGATTCTGATTTGCAGTTTGCTCCCTGCACACTGCAAATCGGAATCTGAATCGGATGTAAAAACTGATTAAAAAGCAGAATCTGAATCGGAATCGCGTGCAGTGTGCAAGAGGCCTAAAGAAGAGTCTAAATCAAATCAATATTTGGTGTGACTACCCCTTGCCTTCAAAAAAACCCCTTCTTATAGGTACACTTGAAAAAGTCACGGATTTTGTAGGTTTATAGTCATTTATCATTAACCAATTAAACCAAATACTTGCTAATGATTCTAACTTTCATACAGTATGTAAGTTGAAACACAGTCAATAACTGAAACAAAAACAGCTGTGAGGGAGACTTAAAGGGATACTGTAGGGGGGTCGGGGGAAAATGAGTTGAACTTACCCGGGGCTTCTAATGGTCCCCCACAGACATCCTGTGCCCGCGCAGCTACTCACCGATGCTCCGGCCCCGCCTCCAGTTCACTTCTGGAATTTCTGACTTTAAAGTCAGAAAACCACTGCGCTTGTGTTGCCGTGTCCTCGATCCCGCTGATGTCACCAGGAGCGTACTGCGCAGGCACAGACCATACTGGGCTTCTGCTATACACTCCTGGTGACATCGGCGGGAGCGAGGACACGGCAACGCAGGCGCAGTGGTTTTCTGACTTTAAAGTCAGAAATTCCAGAAGTGAACTGGAGGCGGGGCCGGAGCATCGGTGAGTGGCTGCGCCAACACAGGATGTCTGCGGGGGACCATTAGAAGCCCCGGGTAAGTTCAGCTCATTTTCCCCCGACCCCCCTACAGTATCCCTTTAAAACTGGTGAGGAATAGCCAAACTTTGCCATCACAGTAACACTACACAAGGTAGATATACTACATTAACAAGGTCTCTCCCAGGCAAAAGATTAATTACAAAGCAGATGGGTTTCATGATGTGCTATTTAAACTATTTTTAAGAAGCACAAAGAAATGGGCAACATTGAGTAATGCAGTGGTCAGCCAATGAAGAGAAAAGACAGATTATAGTTACTTCACTCCAAAAACGGAAGATGTCTAGCAAAGCCATGAGCTCAGAACTGTCAGAAACATGTGGGATCCAGGTAAGCCCATCTACTATATGGAGAAGTCTGGCCAGAAAAGGCAGGGGCGTTTTTAGGTATAGGCATTACATGCCACTGCCTGGAATGCCATTGGTCCAGGGGAGCCCATGCCCCTGATTAAGCCCTGCCCCTGAACTAAACTCTGCCCCTAAACTAAGCCGTGCCCCCGCCGGTGTTTGTACCTCCTTCTGTCCCCTTGTGCCTCCTTCTGTCTCCTTGTGCCACCTTCAGTCCCCCTGTGCCACCTCTGCCCCCCTGTGCATCCAAAGATGGATTAAAGTGAAATGGTGCCCTAGGCAAGCAACAACTTTAGTCCCATGCTTGATGGTCACCCAGCTTAATTGGCAAGATTTGTTGGGATCAGCATAAACCGGGCCCCTAGACTCTCTTCAGGCCCCAGGCACCAGCCTAAGGAGCCTTATGTATGATCCGGCTCTATGTGCATTTCTCTGTGACTCCCTCTGTCCCGCTGTGCCTCCTTCTGCCCATTTTGTGCCTCCCTCTGTCCCATTGTCCCACTATCTGTTTCCATGGGTTTTTTTTTTCAATGTAAATGAAAGTCATAGTATGACGCAGATGATCTCTGATCTCAACAGCATAGAGTTTGTCTAGGTTTACATGAGGGGACAGAAGGATTTGAGGCACCTACATCAACAGAAATGCTGTGGTTAGTTCTCCAAGATGTTTGGGACAACCTACCTGCTGAGTTCTTTTAAAAACTGAATGCAAGTATGCCCATAAGAATTGGTGCTACTTTGAAGACAAAAGCTGATCACAACAAATATTGATTTGATTACTACATTACTACATTTCTTCTCTGTCCATTCAGTTTACATTGTTAATTGATAACAAAAATAAACTGTTAACACCTCCATATATGAAAGCACTCGTTTAAAACAAGTTTTGTAAACCATCTTAAAGTCTTGCACAGTGTATATGAAGATGTAAAGACATGGTGGCGTATATTTATGATTCTTCCAAATACTTGTGCTGGTGTTGTGTGGTGGTTTATTATTTGACTGGGAAACAGATCCTGTAGCAAAAGAAGAGGACTGATCTTTTTGCAGTGCTTACTTTATTATAAACTGTATTACACGTTGCCCCTGACTAACTGAACATTGATGTTACTTATCTTGCTTTATTTTTAGTAATTGGTGCTTAAAAGGTCCTATATTAATAAGGTAAAAAATAGTTAAGGCGAAATATTTCATTGCAAACGTTTTTTGAGTCATTTCCTTTGTGACTTAGGCCTTTTTCACATGTACAGTTGACAGGCAATGCAGCCACCACCTGTCAACAGCTATTGTGGATCATTTGGGCACTTGCAGGCAACAGAAAATATTTGGATTGAGAACTGCCAGAAATAACATGCTGAGGTTTTCTACTAGAACAAAATGCTTATATTATACCCAGTCCCCATACTCACAGTATCTGCAATCCATTTGACTTGACATAATTTTGTAAACAAATCACTTGCAGCGTCAAGGTCCACTAGAGGAGACGTGTCAGAAGGAGACACTCTATAGGTTGGAGATACAAGCACTTAAATTAATGTGGGTGAAAAGTCAACACTGTTGCATGGCAAACAAATCAGCTAATTCTGTTTTAAACCCTTTGGATAGTTAAGGTGGCCACACACTGGTCGATTTGCCATCAGAGTCGACCAACAGATAGATCCCTCTCTGATCGAATCTGATCAGAGAGGGATCGTATGGCCACCCTTACTGCAAACAAACAGATTGTGAATCGATTTCAGCCTGAAGCCAATCACAATCTGTGGAGCTGCCGATGCTGCCACCCCCCCCCCCCCCCTCCTGCATACATTACCTGTTCCGGCCGGTGCGAGTCCCCCACTGTCCCCTTCTCTGCTCCGGGCTCCAGATCGTTCCTGCAGCTACTGAACTTCCTGTCCAGGGGAAGTTTAAACAGTAGAGGGCGCTCTACTGTTTAAACTTCCTGCCGGGACAGGAAGTTCTGTGTAGCTGCAGCCAGCCCGAAACCCAGCGCGGAAAGAAGACAGCGGGGACCAGGGGACTCGCGCCGGCCGGAACAGGTAATGTATACCCGCTGTATTGCGACGGTCATCGGGCATTCGACCACCGCTAACGCCGCATTCCCGACCCGCCGGCGATCGAGAGAAATCTTCCACACGAACGGATCTACGGGAACAATCGATTTCGGACGGAAATCGATCGTTCTGTCAGTGGTGTGCACTGCGATTTCACAGCCGATTCGATCACTGTGATCGAATCGGCCGTATATTGGCGGGAAAATCGTTAGGTGTATGGACCCCTTAGGAGTTAGTTCACAGTGGTCATTTGCATTGCAGAATAATTCTGCATGTCAACTCACTGCCCAAACAATTCTATGGGGCTGTCCACAGTACTGCGTTATAACTGATCACATTACGTCCACAGTACTGCGTTATAACTGATCACATTACTCTATGTCCAGTCTCCATTATAGTTCTCACAAATTATATGTGTGAGACTGCATTATGCAGTACACCACTGAGAATCCAGCCTAACGCTCTTCTGCAGTAGGTCGCATATAAGTTACAATATTTATTCTTATGTGTGCCATATTACTTTGGAAAAGTAATAGTAGTAGTAATAATACTAATAATAATGGATGGATGGCTAAATAGGTAGGTAGATACAGTGGTTTTTGAAAGTCAGTGGACCCTTTAAAATGTTCTATATTTTATATGCATGTGAACTACAACATCATCTGAATTTTTAACAAGTCTTAAAAGATGACGTTAAACAAAGGATAAAAAAAATATTATATTTGGTCTTTTATTTATTAAAAAACAAACAAATCAAAGTCCCCTCATTTTATATGGTTGGATGGGACCCACACTTTATTTTGCTGACATTGTTCACAATTACAGAATCACCATATATAACTCGGAACATCAGTAAATGTATGGTATATTTTACATGATTTAAATGACTTACATGATTCCTATTTTTCACTTACCTGTGTTTCAAAAAACTTGCAGTCAGGCAAGCAGATGAAGAAAATATCTTACTTATCTCCCTATGAAATAGAAATATAATTTATCACTACATAACCAATATTTTATCCGTTATTGTGTTATTGCTATTGCTCAAAAATAGGACAAACTTTATTAAAACATTAGACAGGATTTGCAAAAATCTCTCGTTGGCTGGAGATCATGGAATATGCATGATAAACCAAGTGAATACATTAGATTAGATGCCCATTTTGGACAGAAAACCACATTGGCTAGCAATGATTGTGAAACAAACCATTTACATCAAAAAAGAAGTGAGGGCTGGAACCCACAGGAGCGCTTTTGGCAGCGTTTTGGCAGCACTGCGATACGCTAGCAGTTTGCCAAAACGCTGGGCTAATGTTAATGGATGGGGCAACTTCCACAGGAGCGTTTGCGTTTCCCAGAAACGCAAACGCAGGACCTGCAGCATTTTGGGAGCGTTAGCGCTTCAATGTAAAGTATTGAAACGCTAGCAGAAACGCTCTGCAAAACCTAAACTGAGCGGTTTTGCTAGTGTTTTGCGGTTCAGCACACTGTAACAAAATTAAAAATAATTCACAGGACCAATCAGGATAAAAACGCGAAACGCAAAACGCTACACAACCGCTGAGGAAAAAAATACACTGTTGCAAAACGCGACCGAAAACTCGCATGAATCCGCTTGCAAACCGCTAACGCAAAACGCTAGCGGTTGCGTTTTGCGTTTGCGGATTTCAGTGGGTTCCAGGCCTGAACATCTCAAACCAGGGGCAGGGTCCTCCACTTTAAATCACTTATCAGCACCACAAAGCCACTTATATGGGAGGCTGAACTGCGCACTTGTCAGGCAGTTCAGCTTCTTGTCTGCTGGCCACGGAGAATTTAATATAAATTGAATGAGTAATCAAATTGAATGATTAGTCAAATGATTAATGATATCATCAAAGCAGTTATCCGACACCAAAAAACACACACATATCATGTCACATCTGCGCAAGTTGTGAGGCAATCGACAAAGAAAATATGCCATTGATATTGCCCTAGTTTCCTTTGGATATCCAATAAATGAGAATATTCACAGTCAATAGTGAGAAATGTTTCCTGATGACATGCAAAACAGATATTCAGAATTCAGGTCTATTTTCACTACTGCAGACTAAATGTCCCTGAAACACATGATGATGGAAATCTCCAACAAAGGAGGACCCAGTTACACAAGATGATGGAAATCTCCAACAAGGCAGGACCCAGTTACTGCCTTTTGGTAGGGGAGGTGAGGTTTTTTTTTTTATGCTAACAATGTCCTTGTTTTGTGTTCAACAAAAGCATATTAAAACTTTTTCTATTACCAAGGATCTAAAAATGCAGAAAAGGCTGACCTACGGGGCCTCTTCAGAACGCATTTTTGCATGCTATAACTCAAGAAATATTTTAATACATTCTCCGTCACTGCTCAGATCATGCAAGGTATCACTCTATGTATACCTTTTTGCATCTTGGTTTTTCTCTCTTCCAGGCTTACTCTCTATCCAGTTTTTCGCCATGGATCTGTTGAGTTGACATATCTTCTGTAAGTTGTCATGCAGAAACGTTTTTTTATGATTCTAGAAAAAAAAAATATGTATACTGATAAGTAAGCATGACAATGCAGAACTTTAGCAAGGAAAAAGGGACGCTCTGAGACTACCAGTAAATTCAGAAGAAGGCTCCAATAGGAGAGGTCTCACCTTGTTCTCCTATGGCTGGCACAGCGTACACAGCCTCGGTAAGCATGCGCCCCTCTTTGCCTAGCCGGGGACCGGGCTCTCCGTTCCGGCGTGGCGGATGTGACACTCCCCACAAGCGTTACTATGGAGAGCGAGACGCCGCCAGTCACACGCACTGATGCTGCGTGGTGGAATGCGTCTATTTATCTGCATGGGGGAAGGATAAGAATATAAAAAGCCGCTATATACGCGGCTATGTATATAAAACGACCAAACTGAAAGGTCGAAGGGATATCAAATTTATTAAAAGACAACACGTTTCACAGATGGACATCCTCTGCTTTATCAAGTCATTAATCACACTACAGTAACCACAATTCATTATATAGCAAACTGCAGCCAATCGGCTCTGTATGGGAGGAGGAAAAAAGTACAACATTGATCATAAAAGAGATCCATTGCACGTAATGCCCTGAAAAGAGGGACAGGGGACCAAGGGCATACACTGCACAGAAACCTCAGATAGAGAGGAGGGAAAAAGATCCACAAAAGGAGTCACTGTACACTGCATGTCCCCATGTCTGCCTGGGGACATGCAGTGTACAGTGACTCCTTTTGTGGATCTTTTTCCCTGGATTGATGTCTATCCTATACATTGATGGTATCTCATGTGGTATGAGGTCTCTGTCCTTTTTTCTCACTGTTTCTTCCTTCTCCTGATATAATGGCTATCTCTATCTGAGGTTTCTGTGCAGTGTATGCCCTTGGTCCCCTGTCCCTCTTTTCAGGGCATTACGTGCAATGGATCTCTTTTATGATCAATATGGTACTTTTTTCCTCCTCCCATACAGAGCCGATTGGCTGCAGTTTGCTATATAATGAATTGTGGTTACTGTAGTGTGACTAATGACTTGATAAAGCAGAGGATGTCCATCTGTGAAACGTGTTGTCTTTTAATAAATTTGATATCCCTTCGACCTTTCAGTTTGGTCGTTTTATATACATAGCCGCGTATATAGCGCCTTTTTATATTCTTATCCTTCCCCCATGCAGATAAATAGACGCATTCCACCACGCAGCATCAGTGCGTGTGACTGGCGGCGTCTCGCTCTCCATAGTAACGCTTGTAGGGAGTGTCGAGAGGAGTGACGTCACATCCGCCACGCCGGAACGGAGAGCCCGGTCCCCGGCTAGGCAAAGAGGGGCGCATGCTTACCGAGGCTGTGTACGCTGTGCCAGCCATAGGAGAACAAGGTGAGACCTCTCCTATTGGAGCCTTCTTCTGAATTTACTGGTAGTCTCAGAGCGTCCCTTTTTCCTTGCTTGTCTTCACAGTGAACATTCTCAGGGAGCAGCAGAGCGATATCAAGTGGCCTGATCGCACCTTTTTGGGGGGAATTTTCACTACCCCACACGTTTTCAATGCAGAACTTTGTGACAGCATTTGGCAACACAGGTGCATCTACAAGCTTACAACCTAACTTCAGCACAGTATGTTGGGGTGGAACTTACTCTCCAGATGCTACCATGTTCCTGCTGCATCTAATTATTGGTGCTGAGACTAGGCTCCACTATTAGTTTTGTACAAATACATCAATATATATATATATATATATAAAAGACTAGTTGCAGCTACTAGTCATGGCGACTCCTTCACCATCACAAGTTGATATGATTCTAAAGTGAGATACAGTTCCACTCGTATTTCATTAGTTCCCTATTAAACAAATACAATTTATCTTATAAAATATATTGTTGGCACTAGAAATAATGCAGATGTCTAATGTATTAAAAACAATATACATTCCCTTAAAAAATATACTATAATATTAGCAGAAAACTGAGAAATTCATTTGTATGGGGACCACACGTGAATTATCACCCAAAACAATCATGGAATGTCATTTCGGGCGACATTTATCCTGTGTGTGCATGTAGAAGAATTTAGAATGTGGGAATACCAGGATAATCTGAAAATATCATTATGGAGACCGTGGAAATTGTCATTATGTACTGTGGAAATTGTGGTGCTGGCCCCCTGCCTACTAACTAGTGAATTACTGGCCCAAACTGTGTATGCATATCAGGTGTTCTGATTCCACTAGCTACTTGCTTTTTGCTGGTGTGTGATTCAGGCACTGCTGAAACAAAAAAATCAGGAAAGCCTTTTTTTTTTTAAAAGGGGGGGGGGGGGGGAATTAAGATGTCAGCTTCCATTTTTGTCTAATTCCTTTATGGCCTCTTTTCACTAGCCACGAGTCGCTGCCATTTACCTCCAGCAATTTCGGATGCGATTCTGCAATTTTTGCATTCCGATTTTTCCACTCATATGGATGTAGCCATAAATCGGGAGCCACTTTACACATGCAATTTTGGATGCTGAATCAGAGCCTTTTGACACCAATATGCTGCAAGTGAATCACATGCAGGACCAAAAAAATTAGGCATGCTGCATGGCATAGCTAAGCAATTTGGCTGCAGACTTGCAAATGCACAGGTGCTGCATCCGATTTGGAAACAGATGTGGCCGCCTGAGGGTATGTGCCTTAATGTCACTGATAAATGGAAGAGGCAGGTGGTTCGCTAAGAGCTGCTACTGAACACAAGGGAAGAGGGGTATTTTGTATTGCATGATTGTCTTAACTGAATTAGCTTAAAATAAACATGCCCTCCTTAAAGAAAACATAAACTGAAAAGTAAAAGTCAAAATAAACATACATAAGTCATATTTACCTCCCGTGTAGTCTACTCCTCAATCTCTTTCTCCTCTCCTGCGTCCTGTTTGTCCACTGTGATCAAGGGAATTCTCTGTCCTCCATTTTGAAAATGAGTGTTAACCCATAACAGCTTTCTGGTCAGCACACTGTTAAACTGTAACATCGCCCACTTGAGCCATAGGAAAGCATGGATATTACCTGGCACATCAGTTGTCCTCTCAGGTATAACTGACAGCAACTGATGTATTTCAGTTCTGACAAAATGTTGTCAGAACTGGAAGGGGTCATTATCAGAAGAAAATGGTGAGCTTCTGAGAGGAACTGATGGCAAGCCAACTATGTCATGTTAATTTGAAGTAATCTCATATGTTTATTTTAAATAATTTTACTCAGTTCAGGTTCCCTTTAAAGCAGATTTTTCACAGATACTGGCATTGTAACATACAGATAAGTTAATTGGCTTCCCCCTGAAATTGGCCCTAGACTACAATACATACACTACACAATATATGCATATGACTATGGTAGGGACTAGATTGTGAGCTCTTTCAAGGGACAGTTAGTGATAAGTCAATATATACTCTGTACAGCGCTGCGGAAGATGTCGGCGCTATAAAAATACTAAATAATAATAATAATTGTGAGAGCTGCAATTGCTAGATCTAATCCTTTGCAGCCATTGTAAGACCTAAGTACACCTCCTAATGTGGCAAATGTGCAATGAAAAGTGTCATCATTTTCCTGTTAAGACAATGAGCAGATTGAGGTTTTTACAACATATTTGAAAAAAATGGATCTCTTGACTTGCTTGTTGTGAAGAAACCCCAACAGAGAAATTTTTTTAGAGAAATATTTGAAAATTAACCTGCGGTTGTGGTGAGGAGTTTGCAAAGTTCACATAGTTTCCAGCAAAGATCTGTTTTACATGGATGTTCACCAGGTCTGAAAAGTAGATATTACACAATCAGAAGATATAAAGAGAAACATGGATAAAAATCAAACAAACAAAAAACACATTTTTGAAGTTATGTGAAATAACATAAACCTGAACTTGAAGGTAATTGTACTTTACCGTTAGAAGAGATCAGGCTACTGATGTCTAATGTTATTGGCAGGGGTGACTGTCCAGAGTCTTCATCAGTGGAAGTGTCATGTTTCGCTTGCAGCCCATAGCCAAAGGACACAATGGAGTTAGAGGTGGAGATATATAGTAATGTGTGATAGCTAAAACCACAAAACATGCCTTTAATCAGCATAGAATGGTTTATCAATGCCATATGCAAAATACTGTGTCCACATATACATTTACAGGGTACATAACCTATCTAGTGAGAAGTTTACATTTTCACTATGCCATTTATCACTGCACTGCCCCACGCCTTCAGGTAAAGCTGGTCAACTGGTTTTTAAATGCTCTGCAAATTTTACGAGCTAGACTGAAGGTGTACTTAAGCTGCTTGCCATCCGACAACCTGCTGGCCATTTAATCATGCCTGCAGCCCACTTTAGAGCACTGGATCACTGCAAACCCTGAATTTATATATGGAAAAAGAAAAATGCACAGGATTTGTGCTGCAGTACTCATTATATAGTGGATTTTAGCAGCTATTAAGCTGGCCATACACTGGCCCGATTTACCGCCGTTTCGACAGCAGATTCGATCACTGGGATTGAATCTGCTGCCAATCGTTCGCGCTACACGCCGAATTTCGATTCATTTCGTCCAATCCCGTCGATCGCGTAGTGCGGAAAATTACCGTCGATCGCCCCCGGGTAGGGAGCGCGTCGCTAGCGACGTTCGAGTGCCGGACGACCGACGCAATAGAGCCCGCATACATTACCTGCTCCGCCGGCGCGACTGCCCCCGCTCGTCTCCGCTCTGGTCTCTGGCATGCCTTCACTTCTTCCTGCCCGGCAGGAAGTTTAAACAGTAGAGGGCGCTCTACTGTTTAAACTTCCTGCCGGGCAGGAAGAAGTGAAGCATGCTGGAGCCGGAGACCAGAGCGGAGAAGAAGAGCGGAGAGAGACCCGGGAGTCGCGCCTGCGGAGCAGGTAATGTATGCGGCGGCTGCGGCGGGGGGGGGGGGGGGGGAGCGGCGGCAGTAGCACCACCACCACAACAGATTGTGATCGGTTTCAGGCTGAAATCGGTTCACAATCTGTTTGCAGTAAAGGTAGCCATACGATCCCTCTCTGATCAGATTCGATCAGATAGGGATCTGTCTGTTGGTCGAATCTGATGGCAAATCGACCAGTGTATGGCCACCTTTAGTGTCCTGTTGCTTGCAGGAAATTCCAAATAGTTTGTACAGTTAACAGCACTCCAAATCCAATCTCTTTAAAACTTGTGCAAAAGTTGTGAAAACTTGGCCAAACAGATTGTGCCTTCCTCACCACACCACACTTATGTCTATGAACTCACCAGCTGTGAAGGGACTTAAGGTGGCCATACACTTATAGATTTGCAGCAGATTCGACCATCACATAGATTTTTTTCAGATGCCTGTCAAGTCAAATCTGTCAGGAATCTACCTGATGTGTGCCACACACTAGGAACAGATTTCCAATAGATTTCAGATTCAATGGCTAATTTTATTTATTTTAGGGTTTATCATATATTTTTAAAAGGTTTTTGTTCCTTTTATTATAGTAGCCACACACTTCTCGCCTATAGGTTAAAGGAATTGAGGGGGGATCCATGTTCATGCTGCTAAACAAACAGTTACAGGCGTTCTGCAGTCATGTGACAAGTAGTACAGGGAGAGAATAGGTTAACCTGACATGCTAGTTAAATTACACTGAAAGAAAACCTTGCATGGCAGCTAAACTGTTAATTAATGTATGACCCTCATATATTGAAGCAGGGGTTTTCAGTGTGAGGGCGACAGGCGTACTTTAGCATTACCATAGACTGCAATGCTTTGGTATTGTTATGTTTATTTGTTTGTTGGCACTTAGTTAAGCTTATGGTTCCATTTTTTTACTTACCTTCCGCAAGCTACCTGTGACACTTGTCCTTCATATTCCTCAATCTTCTGAGGGACTGATGTGTGGCTTTCCACATTTTTTCCTAGCTGTCCATGGGTGCCAAGTCCAAAAGTATAGACTGTTCCATCCTACAAGAGAAAAAACATTCATATAAAAGTTGGAATAATTTGCAACACATTTCAACACCATATTTAAATGTCAGTAATGGAGAAACAACAAATGAAATGCTCAAACTGAAAAATTTTATTGATTTATGAAATAAACTGTATGCTCATTTTGAATTTGATGATAGGAATGCCTTTCAAAAGATGCCAGAGCGACAAACAACATTAATATCGCGCTTTTCTCCTAGCAGGCTCAAAGCACTAGAGCTGCAGCCACTAGAACGCACTCCATAGGCAGTAGCAGTGTAAGGGAGTCTTGCCCATGGTGTCCTACTGAATAGGTGCTGGCCTACTGAACAGATAAGAACTACAGATAAGAACCAAGGTCTCCTGTGTCAGAGGCAGAGCCCCTAACCAGTACACTATCCAGAAAGACTAGGAAAGTTCTGCAGTGCTATAAAATTCACAGATTGTGGAACATCTCTCAACTAATTAGATAATTTGGCAACAGGGCAGAAACATGCCTGTGTATAAAAACAGCATCAGAAAGGCTATTTTTTTCAGAAGTAACACTGACAATGGGTACAACATATTGTGCAGGCAAATAATTAGATAATTGGGCAACAGGGCAGAAACATGCCTGTGTATAAAAACAGCATCAGAAAGGCTATTTTTTTCAGAAGTAACACTGACAATGGGTACAACATATTGTGCAGGCAAATAATTAAACAATTTAAGAATAACGTTATAAAATTCCAAGGGATTTGTACATTTCATAATCTACAGTACATAAAACCTCTATAGGTAAGGGATGAGGCCGAAAGCCAGTATTGGATGGTTGTGATCTTCAAACCCCCATGATACAGAAACACTGCCACCTTCTCTAGGCCTAGGCCTTCTCTAAGCTCATTTAAAATGGACTGAGGTAATGTGTAAAACGGTCATGTGGTCTAATAATTCAAAATTTGAAATTCTTTTCGTAAATCACGGATGCTGCATTCTTTGTGCTAAAAAGCAGATGGACCACCTGCTTGTTATCAGTGCATGGCTCAGGAGCTACCATACATGATAACATGATACATGATAACATGGAGTTGCATTAGAGCACACGTAGAAAGGCACCATTAATGCTGAATGATATATACTTATTTCAGGGCAACAAATAATGCCAATCTATACAATGTCCTTTTCATGGAAGCCCTTGCTTATCTCAGCAAGACAATACAAAACTGTACACTGTACATATTACAACAGCATAATTTAAAAACTACAGCAATCAGTCTCCTTGGTACCAAAGGGGTCACGGGGTGTTATTAGAAGAAGAGGCAATGAAATACAGTGGTAAACATGCTCCAGTTTTTTGTTTTTTTTTAAGCTATGCAATGATTTTACCTTGCTAAGGACAGCACTATGTTCATCCCCACAGCTTATGTAGCCAACATTGAAATTTCTCAGAGAGCTCACAGCATGTGGCTTATATACACCTTCTGAATGAAGAAAAATGGCCTTGTTATTTACTCATTTAGATCTGCATCAATTCCATTTGTGGTAAAACTGAATGTAATTTACCTTTCAAGGGATCAATTTGAAATCCCAGTTGTCCGACACTATTCCTTCCCCATCCAAACACATTTCCTGATGTAGACAGTGCAAAACTATGGGAACCACCTGCAGTGACCTGGACAAGTGGGACTCCTCTCAGCGACTTTATAGGCTGAGGACTGGCTTGATTTGTTATTTGCTTACCCAAGCCAAGCTGACCAAAGTCATTTTTTCCCCATGAATATACACTGCTGTCTGAAAAGAAGAACACAAAGCACAGTTCAGCATTCAATGTTAGGTTGATATGAATTGTAAAATGACAGAAAACAACAGCTGGGAACTACACTACAGATGTCCAAGTCTGATATTTCTTAGGATGAAGCAGTCCTCATGGCACATGTAAGTACCACTTTTAGGAAGGTCAGGCACATAAGGCCTACAGGAGATTAGTGGGAGGGTTTCAGTTATTAAAAGTAGTTTACACTTAAAGAGACACTGAAGCGAAAAAAAAAATATGATATAGTGAATTGGTTGTGTACTATGAATAATTACTAGAAGATTAGCAGCAAAGAAAATATTCTCATACTTTTATTTTCAGGTATATAGTGGTTTTTTTAACATTGCATCATTCTATAATATGTGCAGATTACACAACACTCAGCATTCAAAATGAGTCTTTCAGAGCAGTCTGTGAAGTAATGACCTCTCCTCTAGCAGAGGAAAAGTAAACAGTTATCTTACAGTTGAGATAATCAAAGTCAGATAACAGCCCTCTCCAGGACTAACTTAGTCGGAGAGCTTAATGGCTTGTTTGCATAGAGATAACAACTGGAGTTTCTCAACTCTTCCTGTACTGGAAACAATTACACTGATGTATCTGATCTTAATGTTTTATTTCTTAGCTGTACTACACATACAAATCATAATATCATAATTTTTTTTTCGCTTCAGTGTCTCTTTAAGGAAGAAGTATCTTTTTGAGGTTAAGTAAAAGTATTGGACAAAGTCAGTGTTAGTAATAGATCCAGGCACAGGTTTGTTTTGGATAGTTGGTTAGTGGTAGGCTAAGGTGAATTGTCAGGGTTAGGATAGTACATTATCAGGACAAGGAATTTAAGACAAACCTTTGTTAAAGCTGACACAGTATACAACAGGGGTAAGGCTTTGGAGTCTTTCCTTCCTTTCCACAATGGTGGTATACAAGTACAGGCAGCAACAACCCTCATGCCCTTTACTATTCTCTAGTCAAGTGGATAGAAGGAGGCATTGCTATGCCCTATTCACCTGATCATACACTTGTCTTAATTGGGCAGGGAAGTAGCTTCACTGGACATGGCCATATGTTCCAATGTAGAGGATGAGATATAGTTAGTTTAGCAGAAAAGGGTATGGCTACAGTGACAAATGTGTTTGTACTCTTTGCACCAAAATCTACAGACTGCATCTGGACATGAGAGCTTTCTGTCCATCCATTCATAGTAAAGAAAAAAGCATTGAAGAAGATACAGTAGGTTTTCAAAGACTGCATCTTCACACTTGATGGGCACCGAGGTTGGGAATGGGATAACATCTGTGTTAGACATAGTAGAGGGTGAATGTTAAGAATAGGTCAGGGTGAAGGTGAATTGTCATTTGAGAGTAGGCTAAGGCTAGATTCACAGTGGGACGTTCGGAGCTGCGTTATAAAATTTTATAATGTAGCTTACCGCACTGCAATAAAAAGTCTATGCAACGTTCAAAGTGTGACGTTAGCATTGCATGGTAACATGTGTTAACCAGGGCTGTTGAGTCGGTACAAAAATTTTCCTAAGTCTCCGAAGTTTGTGAAACCACTGACTCCGACTCCAGGTACCCAAAATTGCTCCGACTCTGACTCCTCGACTACGACTCCTTAGTCTAATTTTTACAAAAGCTATGGATTTGGTTCAAAAATCATCCGACTCCTCACTTTATTGAAATCACTGACTCCAGGTATCCAAAATTGCTCCGACTCCTCGACTCTGACTCCACAGCCCTGATGGAGTGCGTCACGTTTTATGGAGATGAAGATTTCATTTTTCAGCACGACCTGGCACCTGCTCACAGTGCCAAAACCATTGGTAAATGGTTTACTGACCATGGTATTACTGTGCTCAATTGGCCTGCCAACTCTCCTGACCTGAACCCCATAGAGAATCTGAGGGATATTGTGAAGAGAAAGTTGAGAGACGCAAGACCCAACACTCTGGATGAGCTTAAGGCCGCTATCGAAGCATCCTGGGCCTCCATAACACCTGAGCAGTGCCACAGGCTGATTGCCTCCATGCCACGCCACACTGAAGCAGTCATTTCTGCAAAAGGATTCCCGACCAAGTATTGAGTGCATAACTGAACATAATTATTTGAAGGTTGACTTTTTTTGTTTTAAAAACACTTTTCTTTTATTGGTCGGATGAAATATGCTAATTTTTTGAGATAGGAAATTTGGGTTTTCATGAGCTGTATGCCAAAATCATCAACATTAAAACAATTAAAAGGCTTGAACTACTTCAGTTGTGTGTTTTTGAATCTAAAATATATGAAAGTCTAATGTTTATCAGTACATTACAGAAAATAATGAACTTTATCACAATATGCTAATTTTTTTTAGAAGATCCTGTATAAATCTATATACACACACACAATAAAATGTATTGTACACTAAAAGGATGATGTGTTCTAGCTTGTACCCCGCTTCCTCAGGCCAATAGTGTCTGTATGTCTGCAAAAAACAGCTTGGAGTGCCTATTAGGGCTAAAAGAACACCTCCAGCCCAAAAAAGGTTTGAATGGCAATACATAAATGTAGTCTATGCACTGTGTACAGTTAGATGAACATATAAAGTTTACATATGGTACATCAGGGGTCGAGTCCTGCGTGGACACGGGTGAACGGCGTTCACCCACTTTTTCTTCAGAGTGAACGCCGTTCACCCTGGCTTGTGTGGAGGGGAGCAGCGCGGAGAAGGCGAGCTATGGGGATAGTGGGGATGGGCGGACATCTCCTCCCCCCCCCCCCCATCCCTCACCTTTGTGCTCCCCTTCCTGCCTCTCCCCTCCAGCGTTGTTAAGTGTCAGGCCCGGCGGCGAAAGTGGGCGGAGACTTTCCACCTTCTTCCAGCCGCAAGGGACGCTCCGCTCTGTGTGCGGCTAGAAGACCAGACTAGCCGCACACAGAGCGGAGCGTCCCTTGCGGCTGGAACGAGGTAAGTCTCCGCCCACTTTCGCCGCCGGGCCCGACACTTAACAACGCTGGAGGGGAGAGGCAGGAAGGGGAGCACAAAGGTGAGGGATGGGGGGGGGGGGGGGGGAGATGTCCGCCCATCCCCACTGTCCCCATAGCTCGCCTTCTCTGCTCTGCTCCCTCCGGGTGGGGGCACACCTGGGTAACCTGGGCACATATACCCCTGCCTACATATACTGGGGACATATACCCCTGCCTACATATACTGGGGACATATACCCCTGCCTACATATACTGGGGACATATACCCCTGCCTACATATACTGGGGAGTTATACCCCTGCCTACATATACTGGGGACATATACCCCTGCCTACATATACTGGGGACATATACCCCTGCCTACATATACTGGGGAGTTATACCCCTGCCTACATATACTGGGGACATATACCCCTGCCTACATATACTGGGGACATATACCCCTGCCTACATATACTGGGGACATATACCCCTGCCTACATATACTGGGGACATATACCCCTGCCTACATATACTGGGGACATATACCCCTGCCTACATATACTGGGGACATATACCCCTGCCTACATATACTGGGGACATATACCCCTGCCTACATATACTGGGGACATATACCCCTGGCTACCTGGGCACATATACCCCTGCCTACATATACTGGGGACATATACCCCTGCCTACATATACTGGGGACATATACCCCTGCCTACATATACTGGGGACATATACCCCTGCCTACATATACTGGGGACATATACCCCTGCCTACATATACTGGGGACATATACCCCTGCCTACATATACTGGGGACATATACCCCTGCCTACATATACTGGGGACATATACCCCTGGCTACCTGGGCACATATACCCCTGCCTACATATACTGGGCACATATACCCCTGCCTACATATACTGGGGACATATACACCTGCCTACATATACTGGGGACATATACCCCTGGCTACCTGGGCACATATACCCCTGCCTACATATACTGGGGACACATACACCTGCCTACATATACTGGGCACATATACCCCTGCCTACATATACTGGGGACATATACACCTGCCTACATATACTGGGGACATATACACCTGCCTACATATACTGGGCATATATACCCCTGGCTACATATACTGGGATATATACCCCTGGCAACATATACTGGGGACATGTACCCATGCCTACATATACTGGGGACATATATCCCTGCCTACATATACTGGGGACATATACCCCTGCCTACATATACTGGGGACATATACCCCTGCCTACATATACTGGGAAGTTATACCCCTGCCTACATATACTGGGGACATATGCACCTGCCTACATATACTGGGGACATATACCCCTGCCTACATATACTGGGGACATATACCCCTGCCTACATATACTGGGGACATATACCCCTGCCTACATATACTGGGGACATATACCCCTGCCTA
Organism: Hyperolius riggenbachi; assembly: GCF_040937935.1. Lineage (NCBI taxonomy): Eukaryota > Metazoa > Chordata > Amphibia > Anura > Hyperoliidae > Hyperolius > Hyperolius riggenbachi. The sequence goes on along the minus strand of NC_090646.1, from coordinate 256,755,047 downwards.
CATATACTGGGGACATATACCCCTGCCTACATATACTGGGGACATATACCCCTGCCTACATATACTGGGGACATATACCCCTGCCTACATATACTGGGGACATATACCCCTGCCTACATATACTGGGGACATATACCCCTGCCTACATATACTGGGGACATATACCCCTGGCTACCTGGGCACATATACCCCTGCCTACATATACTGGGCACATATACCCCTGCCTACATATACTGGGGACATATACACCTGCCTACAAATACTGGGGACATATACCCCTGGCTACCTGGGCACATATACCCCTGCCTACATATACTGGGGACACATACACCTGCCTACATATACTGGGCACATATACCCCTGCCTACATATACTGGGGACATATACACCTGCCTACATATACTGGGGACTAGGGTTGCAACGGTATGAAAATTCACGGTATGATAACCGTCAAAAAAAATACCACGGTATGACGGTATTACGGTATACGGTATTACTCAATTATTCTCATTACAATTACCCTTATAAAAATGAGAAAATGTCAAAGTTGAACAAACTCTTCTTTATTAAACTCTTAATGGTTAGGGTCCTCCTGTCATGCTTGAAATATTTACTCTTCTACATGTCAAAAAAACAATACCAAAAGTAAATCTCAATCTCTCGTGTCACATGACTGCCTATGGCAGACAGGGCAGATAATAAGGCCATTTGAAAGCACAGTAGGTTAATATGTCGGCTTCCATAAACCAGGAAGTAGAAACTGTGCAGATTTATTTTAGGATTTGTATCAGCTGTAACAAAGAAAGAAATTGCTGTTGCATATCTTTTGAGCAGAGAGGACGTTTTGAATTCAGGTCCACTTCAAAAATGTTGGTGAAGCATAGTGAAAGTTTTATACATAACTGCGGCTTCCTCCAACCCATTATGCACATGGATCCTTCCCACGCTGCCATCCTCAGCCTTTTCTATCGCTGGTATTGAGTCCGGTAACTTGAGCCAGTCGCGGCCAGTCTGAGCATGCGCAGTGCGTTCTCTTCAGCGGAGAATAATACTACGCAGGCGTAGTACTATTTTCTGCCAGAGATGGAGGGAGTGCACTGCGCATGCGTAAAACTGGCCGCAACTGGCCAAAGTTACGGGACTCAGTAACAGCGATAGAAGAGGCTGAGGATGGCAGCGAGGGAGGGATCTGTGCGCATAATGGGTTGGAGGAAGCCGCAGTTATGTATAAAACTTTCACTATGCTGCATCTCTGGTTTCCTTTAAAGGATACCAGAGCTGAAAAATAAAATGCAAATGGGTGGAGCGGACATGAATTAGGTGAAGTCCTGTGCTAAGCCACTGCGGGCGATTTCATTAAAAAGTAGGGGGACAGAGTAGAACAGGGGGGAGCGTTGGGCATGAGCACGCACACACACACACACACACACACACACACACACACACACACACACACACACACACACACACACACACACACACACACACACACACACACACACACACACACACACACACACACACACACCAGACATAGCTCAGACATCACATACACATACACATACACACACACACACACACAGCAGACATCACACACACATACATCAGGCAGACACTTCACACCCACATGCCATAGTACGTATACACACTGGCTGCATTCATACAAACACAGCACCTCTCACACAGTAGCACTGCTTATCTGGTGTCGCAAGCTCCAGCTCCCCACGTGCAGTGTGTCTCTCGCTCCTTCTCCCAGGCGGGCGGCATACTCATCATTTTCATGGGGGAGGAGCGCTGGACATTCCTTTGAACACTGATCTGTATCAGTGTTTATGTCAGCTCTGCAGTCGGGGGAGGCAGGGGGCTGCATGCATCTAGCAGAAGGGAGAACGGGCTGTAGCCTTTTCTCATTTGCCTATTTATTTTGCAGGAATGACCTGGTGACTCCCCCTCTGCCTTTGTGGTACAGTCCACAATACAAAAAAAAAACACAAGCAGATACATTGCCGGGGAAAATCATTCGCCGTGTGCGCTCCAGCCGTGGCCGCGTCATTACAGGACGCGCATCACCGCCCAGCTCCTGCACTCATATCGGCAAGCCTCCCGCAATCAAGAACAAGCTTTGGGAGCTTGTCTTTGTTAGGAAGGGAGACACAGAGCAGGGCAATGCCGGAGCAGTGGCGGGGATGCGGAAATACAGCAAAAACCGGTATTTCATAAAAGTGCTTACCGTGATTACCGTGCATTGTAAAACCGTGATATACCGTAATACCGGTAAATCGCGGCAACCCTACTGGGGACATATACCCCTGCCTACATATACTGGGCATATATACCCCTGGCTACATATACTGGGCATATATACCCCTGGCAACATATACTGGGCATATATACCCCTGGCTACATGTACTGGGCATATATACCCCTGGCGACATATACTGGGGACATATACACCTGCCTACATATACTGGGGACATATACCCCTGCCTACATATACTGGGCATATATACCCCTGGCTACATATACTGGGCATATATACCCCTGGCAACATATACTGGGCATATATACCCCTGGCTACATGTACTGGGCATATATACCCCTGGCGACATATACTGGGCACATATACCCCTGCCTACATATACTGGGCATATATACCCCTGGCTACATATACTGGGGACATATCCCACTGGCTACATATACTGGGCACATATACCCCTGGCTACATATACTAGGCAACTATACCTCTGGCTACATATACTGGGGACTACTATACTCATGGCTACTTATACTGGGGACACCTATAGACCTGGCTACCTGGGGGTACCTATTTTGGGGGAACTGCTGTCAGATTATCTGCATTTTTGTGGAACCGCTGTTATGTATTTTGGGGAACAGCTGCCAAATTATGTGTATGTTAGGGGAACGGCTGCTGCCAGATTACGCGTATTTTGGGGAACTGCTGCCAGATTGTGTATGTTTGGGGGACCACTACTGCCAGATTATATGTCCTTTGGGTGTTACGTGTATTTTGGGTGATCCGCTGCCAGGTTTTGCATATTTTGGGGAACTGCTTCCAAATTATGTGTATGTTGGTGGAACTGCTGCTGCCACATTGTCTATTTTGGGGGAACCACTTCCATATTATCTGTATTTTGGAGGAACTTCTACCAGATTATGTGTTTTTTTTGGTGAAATGCTGTCAGATTACATCTATTTTTGGGGGATACACTACGGCAGAGCTCAAACTTCCTCGGCAGACCTTTTACATCACTGCTAAGGTCATGTATATTTGGCCCCACCCATGACCACGCCCACGGTGTGCTTGGCCATGCCCATTTACGCGCGGCGCAGGAATTCTCCGAGTGAGTCCACTCACTTCTTTTCTTAGGACTAGACCCTTGTGGTACATCATATTGGATAGAACCGATTCACATCTACAGTATATCTGTAGTAGCACTTCCTTATTTCTAAAATACACCCTAAGCATGGTGTCCTTCCTTCCAGCCTGGTTTCCTCCTCTGCCCCTCCCTGCCCTGCTCTCTACCTGCGTGGATCACATTACTTCCCCTTCTCACAGTGCGTAGGAGAGAGGAGAGACAGCAGAACATCTGCAGCCTGTCTTTTCATGTCTGCTTGCTATAATTCTAATTTCACATGTATGTCTGCCTCCCTGGATTATATCACGTGGACATGGGGGATGGAGTTATGCCATCAATCCCCCAGCATCCTTGGCACCTGTGGTTTGGAAAGAAAAAAATCACCCAGACCCAATTTCACACTGAGGGCGGGGATTTCAAACTGGGGGAGGGATGTGATTTTATATATCTTGTCAACTTGTTAGGTTTAAAGCAAACTAAAATGTATAATGTAGGTACTCTTTAATAGGCCATCATCATGAAATGGATTATTTTAATGAATACACGTTAAAAAAATGGATTTGTGTAGACTTTTGCGGTTATTCACAGCTTGTGTTTTAGAGAACCTCTGTTAACCTCTGTGCAGTAGATTGTAAGGTATATTTTGGAAAATTACTTTCATGTACTATTTACCTTCTGAAAGAGCAAGTGTATGGTAATGTCCACAAGCCACTTGTATCACTTTTATGTCAGAAAATCCAGTTATCCTTCTGTAAGAAAAGATACAAAATAAAGTTATTCATCAGAACTTTTAAACATTTATTTTCTTGGCTTGCCATATTTCCATGCCAACATTTACTGTACTCTGTATGCTAGAGTGTTACCATGGTGAGCATCTGCAGCATGTACATTAATAACCTGATACACAATAAGGATGTATTATATTCCACACAATTTGTAAATTAAGATAGCAACAAGGCCACAGCTCTTAAAGAGACACTGAAGCGAAAAAAAAATATGATATTATGATTTGTATGTGTAGTACAGCTAAGAAATAAAACATTAGGATTAGATACAGCAGTCTAATTGTTTCCAGTACAGGAAGAATTGAGAAACTCCAGTTGTTATCTCTATGCAAACAAGCCATTAAGCTCTCCGACTAAGTTAGTCCTGGAGAGGGCTGTTATCTGACTTTTATTATCTCAACTGTAAGTGAACTGTTTACTTTTTCTCTGCTAGAGGAGAGGTCATTACTTCACAGACTGCTCTGAAAGACTCATTTTGAATGCTGAGTGTTGTGTAATCTGCACATATTATAGAATGATGCAATGTTAGAAAAAACACTATATACCTGAAAATAAAAGTATGAGAATATTTTCTTTGCTGCTAATCTTCTAGTAATTATTCATAGTACACCAATTCACTATATCATATTTTTTTTTTCGCTTCAGTGTCTCTTTAAGTCTGATGAAGAAAAAAAAAAACTTGCCTTGGAACAGGACTTTGATGGGGTAACTTCCCTGATCCAAGTTGTCCATGTAATCCTTCTCCCCACGTAAATATATTGCCTTCACTACAAATAGCAACAGAGTGATTTAACCCACTACTCAGGTCGACAATGGTCTGGGCTTCCAGCGCATGGATTGGATCTGTAGATACAGCAAAATGCATTTAAAGAATCTATGTCAAATTGCATGAGGCAGAGTTGCTTCCTATGCATGATGATTTTTATTAAGGTGCCAATACATTTATCGATTTTCATGTTTGATTCCTGGCAGATTTGCTGGGAATTAACTGCCCCTAAAATGTCCAGTCATTGACCAAAAATCGATTGAACATATCAATCAGACTGGATGAAAGATATTGGTCGATTGGGGGGGGGGGGGGGGGGCAGGACAGGGCAGGAGCAGCAGTAGATTGATGGCCCATGGCGTTGGACTGCATCAAACAATGCAATACTGCAGTTTGATCAACTTTCAATAGATTCCCTGCTGGAAAGGATTAAAAATCGATGTACTGGGGGTGATAGTAATTGATCCCTTTCAGAGAGGAATCAATCATTTTGCAGCATCAGGTGGAAACTTATAAGTGTATGGCCACCTTCAGACAAGTTATTCAAACGAATACCGACGAATTGCCGCACATACCTTGCCGCAATCACCATCACCGCCGCACATCGGGAACTTGGGCCACCCACTCTGTTGTCTCTATGACGGCAGAGTTCCTGTGAGCTGGTTAGGAACCACTTTCATTGGCTCCTGACTATGCCTATCAATGTAAGCCAATGGGAGCTGTTAAATCGGCTCCTGACCCGCTCACAGGGCTCTGCCGTTATAGAGACGGCAGAGCGAGTGAGCTGCGGCGGGAGACTGCGGCGAGATCGTCGAGAGCGACGAAAGCGACAAGAACGTGCAGCGTCGGTGTATTGAAATCTACGCCCTGGCAGCCAGATAGCCATCAAAACAGGGCGTAGATTTCAATTATCAAGGTCCTTAACCTCCTTAGCGGTAACCCCGTGTGTGACACGGGGTAAGCCGCCGGAGGGTGCCGCTCAGGCCCTGCTGGGCCGATTTACTTAATTTTTTTTTTGCTGGACGCAGCTAGCACTTTGCTAGCTGCGCCAGCACCCCGATCGCCGCCGCCGCGCGCCCGATCGCCGCTATCCGGTGCGGCGCGCGCCCCCCCCCCCCCCCAGACCCCGAGCGCTGCCTGGCCAATCAGTGCCAGGCAGCGCCGAGGGGTGGATTGGGTCTCCCAATGACGTCCCGTTCTTTGAACGGGATTTCCTGATCGCCTATCGCCGGAGGCGATCGGCGGGGCTGGGGGGATGCCGCTGAGCAGCGGCTATCATGTAGCGAGCCCTCGGCTCGCTACATGATTTAAAAAAAAAATAATTAAAAAAAAAACTGCTGCGCTGCCCCCTGGCGGTATTTTTCATACCGCCAAGGGGGTTAAAGGATACCACAACTGACATGTGGCATAATGAGATAGACATGGGTATGTACAGTGCCTAGCACACAAATTACTATGCTGCATTCCTTTTTTTCTTTCTCTGCCTGAAAGAGGTAAATATCAGGTATGTAAGTGGCTGACTCAGTCCTGACTCAGACAGGAAGTGACTACAGTGTGACCCTCACTGATAAGAATTTCCCCCTTTTTTATCTCTTTCTTGCTCTCAGAAGCCATTTTCTTCTAGGAAAGTGTTTTATAGTTGGAATTTCTTATCAGTGAAGGTCACACTGTAGTCACTTCCTGTCTGAGTCAGGACTGAGTCAGCCACTTACATACCTGATATTTACCTCTTTCATGCAGAGGAAGAAAAAAAGGAACACAGCATAGTTATTTGTGTGCTAGGCACTGTACATACCCATGTCTATCTCATTATGCCACATGTCAGTTGTGGTATCCTTTAAAGTGGATCTCTTAACTCTTGCACAGGACAGAAGGAAAACATAGAGAAATGCACCCTGAATGTATTTAAAGAGTTTAGCCTGTTTAATTCCCCCCCCCCCCCATTAAGTCTAATCACAAGCTGTAATTTGACCCTCCCCTGTGTCACTTGACTGCCTATGGCAGATAAGCAGATGAGCCCATTAGGAAGCACAGGCTGTAACCAACACTGTATGTCTGCTTCCATGAATCCGGAAGGAGAAACTGTGCAAATGTATTTTAGGATTTGTATGAGCTGTAACAAAGAAATGTTTTTTGTTTAAAGGTTATTATGCTGCTGTGTATCTTTTAGAACAGAGAGGAGTTATGAGTTTAGGTCCACTTTAAATAGTTAATATAACTCTCTAATTTCACCAAGTTAAACACCTTCTCATGATAAGCAACTAATCTTAAATGACTAAAGGGGCCCATACACTGGTTGATTTCAGCCATCGATCGATTCTATCAAATCTATTGATCAATGTGCAGCTGATTTCGATCGATTTCGATGGATTTGATCTATCTGACAGGATGGAAAATCTAGGTCGATCTGCTGCTAGTAGCAGATCCGTGGCCCATAGAGTTGCATTGGATCTAATGGTCCAATAATGCATTTAGTCAGATTTCCAATAGATTTCATTCTGAAATCTATTGGAAATATGTTCCTAGTGTGTGGCACACATCAGATAGATTCCTGTCAGATTCGACTTGACAGGCATCTGACAGAAATCTATCTGATGGTCGAATCTGCTGCAACTCTATAAGTGTATGGCCACCTCAATCGATCGATCGATCGCAAATCGATTGACCAGCCGATCGATTAAAGGCTGATTTCAATCGATCTGACATGCTGGAAAATCTAGGTTGATCTGTTGAGATTGCTTATCATTTTGCATTGGACCTAATGGAAATCTGATGGCAAAAAAAATGCCATCAGATCGATTTTCAATAGATTTTATACTGAAATCTATTCCTAGTAAAAAAATGTTCCTAAACACATCAGATAGATCAGAAATCTATCTGATGATCTATCTGCTGCTAATCTAACGAGTGTATGGCCACCTTTATGTAAGTTGGACAGGGGCCTACTTCCAATAGCTAGGGTGGATAACTATACATGAAAGTAATATTTGACCCTTTTCCTTATGTGAAATTAGGTGGAATTTTCTTTAACAGCTTTAAGCCCCTTTTCCCACACATGTATGGACAGGGGGACCTGCACCTGACATATAGTATTTTAATCAGTCCTAAAGATAGAGGTAAGCTAGGCTTATTGAATATTAAAGGGCAACTGTAGCAAGAGGTATGTGGAGGCTGCCATATTTATTTGCTTTTAAACAATACCAGTTGCCTGGATATCCTGCTGGTCCTCTGCCTCTAATACTTTTAGCCATAGACCTGAACAAGCATGCAGCAGATCAGATGTTTCTGACATTCTTGTCAGATCTAACAAGATTAGCCACATGCTTGTTCAAGGTGTGATTCACACACTGCTGCGGCCAAATAGATCAGCAGGGCTGCCAGGCAACTGGTATTATTTAAAAGGAACTAAATATGGCAGACTCCATGTTCTTCTCCATGTTCTTCTTAACCTCCTGGGCATTACGGACAAGCTCAGCTCGTCCAGTAATGCCGCGTTGCATTGCTCAGGCCCTGGTGGGCCGATTTGCATAATTTTTTTTTAAACACGCAGCTAGCACTTTGCTAGCTGCGTGTCTTACCCGCTCGCTGCCGCTTGCCGCCGATCCGCCGCTACCCGCCGCGAGAGAGGCCCCCCCCCGCAGACCCCTTGCGCAGCCTGCCCAATCACCGCCAGGCGCTATGGGGTGGCTTGGGACTCCCCCTGACGTCACGACATCGATGACGTCATTTCGTTCCTCTCCATGGCGACGGGGGAAGCCCTACAGGAAATCCCGTTCAGAACGGGATTTTCTGATGGGTTTGATCGCCGGCGGCGATCGGAAGGGTGGGAGGGGGGAATCATGTAGCTAGCGCTAGACGAGCTACATGATAATAAAAAAAAATTAGGTGAAAAAACCACCCACAGAAAACGCCAGGGAGGTTAAGCAATACCATCAAGCAATAGCACTTAGTCAACTAATACATTTGGCCCTCATTATCAAAAAAAAAAAAAAAAAGATGTATGAAAAAAAGAAAAGACTCAAGCAGAGCAAGACCTGCCAGCTACCCCCTTGCTCCCTAGAAAAGAATGTTGCCTTTCGGATACCTCTGAGTGGGTATACCATACAATTGAAAATAGGACAAAATAAATTTGAGGTACAGGTGGTTGGAGGGATTGTTGCCACTGATGCCTCTCGAGGGTTTCCCTTTCCTTACCCCGGGTTTAGAAAGAGCACAATTGTAGTAAACCCTGGCCGAGCTCTGTAATAACAGCGCAGGAGATTTGGGCGCAGCCAGCGCTACCATAGACAGTAATAGGAATTACTGCTATAGCGGCGCACAGTGAGTAACTTCTGCGCTGTCAGAAGACGGAGCTGAAGTTACTTTTAAAACACTGCAATTCGGCTTCCAGCAATAGCTGGAAGCCAAATTACATAATTTCCCACTATCCACGTGGACCTGACAGATTTTGGACTAGCTCATCTTCCCATAGGGAGTTCTCCGGGCTTTCTTTATTTTTAAAAGCACTTAGTGAGTGGCAGTTTGCTCTGTCCAGCTGCCAAAAAAGTGTTCAGCAAGCAGGAAGGCTGGCCAGCATCTCTGTATAAATCTGTTTCAGCGAATGTCTTTATAAACAATAAAAGGCCATGCTGAGAATCCTCCATGAAGAGATGGACTAATCAAAACCTGTCGGTAATGTCAGATTTCTACTACCTACTATAAGTGACAGCAACGTAGGAGAAAAGTAATGTATGGCTCATTTTACTCTGGAAGAAATGTACTTCTTATTTGTATGTGTTTTAAATTTTATGATTATCGCGACAGTTCCTCTTTAATGATAAAAAAGACACTATAGACATCATGCAACGTTTCGGAGGAAGCTACTCCTTTGTCAATCATAAGTCAGTGTCGCTTAAGACTTAAAGGAGTCATCAGGGCAAATATAGTAAAATGAGTGGTACTTACCGGGGGCTTCCTCCAGCCCCAAGCTCCCAGGACCTCCCTCGCCGCAGTTCTGCCCGCAGCCGTTCGCCGGAGCTCCGACCCGGTCCCTGGCGATGACGTACTGTACTGCGCCATCGGCGCTGTCAATCACCACCACGTGGGCCGAAGCGGACTGCGCAGGCGCTGTAGTAGAGCTCTGGCGAACGGCTGCGGGGAGAGCTGCGGCGGGGGACGTCCTGGGAGCTTGGGGTTGGAGGAAGCCCCCGGTAATTACCACTCATTTTACTATTTTTGCCCTGATGACTCCTTTAAGCTTGACAAAGGAGCTTAAAGGGGAACTGAAGTAAGAGGTATACGGAGGCTGCCATATTTATTTCCTTTTAATCAATACCAGTTGCCTGGCAGCCCTGCTGATCCTCTGCCTCTAATACTATTAGCCATAGCCCCTGAACAAGCATGCAGCAGATCAGGTGTTTCAAACTTTAAAGTCAGATCTGACAAGACTAGCTGCATGCTTGTTTCTGGTGTTATTCAGATACTACTGCAGAGAAATAGACCAGCAGGGCAGCCAGGCAACTGGTATTGATTAAAAGGAAATAAATATGGCAGCCTCCGTATACCTCTTACTTCAGTTCCCCTTTAAGCTTAAGACACTGACTTAAGCTTGACAAAGGAGGAGCTTCCTCTGAAACGTTGCATGATGTCTATTGTGTCTGTTTATCATTAAAGAGCAATAATACTTCATGGATGGTGCCGGCCTCTACTTGCTACATAAGGCGCGTACACACACCATGCTGTAGCTAGGCGGGCGTTCTGCCAACAGTAGGACGTGTGCACACACTGTCGGCAGACTGATAAGACTGTTTCTGACAGATCAGCTGAGCGTCTGCCGACAGCGTGTACACACGTCCTACTGTCGTCAGAACGGACCCATCGTTAGCTATGTGTACACACGTCCTACTGTCAGCAGAACGCCCGCCCATTGGACGGACCCGTCGTTAGCTACAGTACGGAGTGTGTACACGCCTATATGTATGCACCCTGGCTACTTTTGTCCTAATGTCTGCAGACCAGTTTTTAACCAGAACAAAAAGAGTATAGGTTAGTCTGCCCTCCTACAGGGGTAAGCTGAGCTGGAGATAAATAAGCTCATTGTGAATGGAAAGACAGCGTTATAAGAATAGTATCTAGGTAGGATGGTAGAAGCAGACAAGATATGATCAATTGCTATTGTTACAAACAGGAATTATATTTGCATGTCTAAGTGGATTACTTAGAAATATATAAATTTTTCACATTTATATATCATATACATTTGATAAATGGACATTAAGAACATATGATATGTTGTTTCATAAGTTATACTCACTGGGAGTTGATGTTAATTTTTTCGTAGTAAGTTAATGCACACCAGTTACGATGTCTATGTCAGTCTAGATTTTTATTTATAAATGTCCTATTTTTTAACAAACTTATTATTAAAGGGAACCTGAGGTGAAAGGGATATGGAAGCTGCCATATTTATTTCCTTGTAAACAATGCCAGTTGCCTGGCAGTCCTGTTGATCTTCTGGCATAAGCAGTGTCTGAGTCAAAACCATAGAACATGCATATGGCTAATCCTGTAAAATCTGAGTCAACTGAGTCGAGTACCTGATCTGCTGCATGCTTGCTCAGGATCTATGACTACCAGGATCAGGAGGACTGCCAGGCAACAAGTATTGTCTAAAAGGAAAAAAATATGGCAGCCTCCATTTCCCTCTCGCCTCAGGTTCCCTTTAAAGGTTACCTTTTATCATACAGACCAAATACTGCCATAAATAAGGGTTCTTTCTTTTAGTGTGTATGCTAAATTAGAAGGCCAACATATGCAACCCCCCACCATGGTCATCCCACCTGTTTAAATATTATGGAGGCTCCAGCTCTCTCCTGAGTGGACTGTGTTCCATAGATCCCTTAGCTATCTTCCTAGTGCAGGCCTCTGGCAGGCAGCAAAGACAGTCAACAGGGGAATTGCTATCCCCCAGATCTATTCTGGGCTGCCCCGGATGTTCCCAAGGAGTAGAGGCACCACAGCAACCAGCATGGCACCACAGTACCCAAAATGCCCAAATGCCTCACCCCAACTCCCAGCATGGCACCACAGCATCCAGCATGGCACCACAGCACCAAGCATGGCACCACAGCACCAAGCATGGCATTACAGCACCCAGGGTGCCCCATAGAGACACCACAATGGGGGGTATGCTGGGTGCTGTGGTGCCTCTATGGGCGCATGCAGGGAGCTGTGATGCCTCAATGGGAGGCCCATGGGAGCATGGGAGGCGGTCCAGTAAAAGGTCAGGGAATGCTATGGGGGGACTGTCAGACAACCTGGCAGTAGGCCAGCCCACCCAAATGAAAACAAGACAAGCCAGCACAGAAGACAGGTAACTGCCTAGTTATGTTTAAAGAGAACCTGAGGTGGGGTTCTGAGAACGTAATCCCCATACAGAGACTGGGTCTGCCTATAGAGCCTAGCCTCGGTTGCTAGTCAGATTCCCCCTAAGCCCCCCCTGCGCTCTGCGAGACCCCATTAATCACAGCCGCGCTGTCGACACGCAGCGTGTCACAGCGGGCTGTGTTTATCTCTCTAATGCCAGTCTCGCCGCTCCCCCGCCTCCTGCATCGCTCCGGTCCCCGCCCACGTCCCTTCCCTCGCCGCTGATTGGAGGGAAGGGACGCGGGCAGGGATCGGAGCGATGCAGGCGGCGGGGGAGAGCGGAGACTGACATTAGAGAGGTAAACATAGCCCGCACAGCGTGGCTGTGATTAATGGGGTCTCGCTGAGCGCAGAGGGGCCTTAGGGGGAATCTGACTAGCAACAGAGGCTGGGCTCTATAGGCAGACCCAGCCTCTTTATGGGGATTTCGTTGTTAGAACCCCGCCTCGGGTTCTCTTGAAGAGTAGGAACACACTAGGCAGAATTGCATATGCGTTTTCCACTATGTGTTATGGAAACTGCATATGCAATTCTGCCTAGTGTGTTCCTACCCAGAGTGACACTGCCTATTTATGTGATATCCTGCATTTTTGTCTTTTGTTTTCTTTGTATTACTGGAGAGTAAGGATTAGCAAAGAGGTGCAAATACTTAATGCAAATTTGTATGCACATATATGCAGCTTCAAAATGGACCAATCAATTTAAACCTGGGTTTAAACTTTTTGGTTCCTTTTCAAACTGCATACATTTGCATAAAAAAATTGCATCAACCCGGAAAAATTCATCTCATTGATCATCCCTAATGAAGATGGGAGCTTCATCCAACATTTTGCTGGGCAGGCCTCTTTAGACCGCTGTTAACCCTCCTGGCGGTATGAAAAATTCCGCCAGGAGGCAGCGCGGCAGTTTTTTGTTTTGTTTTTTTTTTTAAATCATGTAGCGAGCCCGCTTCGATCGCCTTCGGTGATCTCCGATCAGGAAATCCCGTTCAAAGAACGGGATTTCCTGGAGGGCTTTCCCCGTCGCCATGGCGGCGGGGCGGGATGACGTCACCGACGTCAGCGACGTCGTGACGTCATTGGGAGTCCCGATCCACCCCTCGGTGCTGCCTGGCACTGATTGGCCAGGCAGCGCACGGGGTCTGGGGGGGGGGCCACGCGCCGCAACGGATAGCGGCGATCGGGCGCGGGGCGGCGTCGATCGGTGTGCTGGCGCAGCTAGCAAAGTGCTAGCTGCGTCCAGCAAAAAAAAAAATTAGGAAAATCGGCCGAGCAGGGCCGGAGATAACCTCCTGCGCGGCTTAACCCGAACTACGTTCGGGGTTACCGCCAGGAAGGTTAAAAAGAACCTGTACTGAGTAAAAATATTTAAAATAAACACATGAGGTAACTTCAAACGAACATTACATAGTTACCTTGCCATCAGTTCCTTTCAGAAGCTAACCATTTTCTTCTGATAATAATCCCTTCCAGTTCTGACAATATTTTGTCAGATCTGAAATATATCAGTTGCTGTCAGTAAAATATCAGTTGCTGTCAAGTTATAGCTGAGAGGACAACTGATGTACCAGTAATGTCCATGATTCCCTATGGCTCAAGTGGACGATGTTACAGTTTAACTGTGTGCTGACCAGAAAGCTGTTATGGGGTAATGGCCATTTTCAAAATGGAGGACGGAAAATTCCTTTGATCACAGTGAACAAACAGGACGCGGGACAGGAGAAAGACACTGAGGAGTAGACTACATGGAAGGTAAGTATGACTTGTGTATGCTTATTTTGACTTTTAATTTTCAGTTCAGGTTTTCTTTAAGTTCATGTAAAGTTGGCTCCACCCATGACCACACCCACATTCTGTGCATGGCCACACCCATTTTTTGGCTGGAGTGCCCAAAAGTGCCCTGAATCTCTTAGGACTCTAGCAATGCCCCTGACAGTCAATAAGGATGTAGATCATTAGTGATGCTGGTTTATATGCAGCATAGAGTATTCTCACAGGGGTTTACTCAGCCAGTGTGGGAGACTGCCCCATAGTGAACAATAACTGTCTGAAGCAGCCTATTCCCATTAGCATTGGCTATATATATATGGGTATATACAGCAATTCCTACATCTGATCAGATATGTATGCAGACAACTGGCATAATCAGATCATACAGAGGTCATCTGGGGCAAAGACAGTAAGATTATCTCAACATTTCAGTTATGTAAAGTTGTGCTTGAGTACATAGCAACTGTGTTTCTGAGTGATGCAAGATGGTGGTAGGTATATGAAGCCTTCTAGCTAGCTTATGTGGTGCTTTGTCAGGGGGACAGGATGTGAGCAAAATGCACTATGTACACCTGCTGCCATCTAGGATCACCCAACACATGTGGAAAGCACCATAAACTGAAACAGATCATGCATCAGAAAGGAGTTCATGTTTGGGGGATGTTAGGGTGTGGCATCAGAAGAAGTAAACATTGGGAAGTTAGGGTATGATGTAATAGGGGGTTAACATTGAGGGGAGTTAGACATGAAACAGGCTGACGAAGAAGGAGAGGAAGTTAGACTACTGGAAAGGGGTTAATGGGCGGGTGGGGGGGATCAACTTTGCACATAAGGGTATTGTATAAGGTTTTTTTATTTGTATTTCTGTTCATTTTGCAAGGATTTGAAATACATTGTGGCTAACTCCTATATTTTCTTAACGCTACAAAAGTGGAGGGTTCCTTCCCCACCTAAAGCAGATCACCTGACCTGACCCAATTCATCCATGTGACCAGGCAGCACTACATTATAGTTCCCAAACACTGCTATTAGCTAACATGTTGTATCCAGCGCAGGAGATTTGGACGCAGCTGGGACCACCATAGACCGTAATAGGAGTTACGGCTATAGCAGCGCACAGCGAGTTACTTCAGGTGCCATCAGAAGACGGAGCTGAACTTACTTTTAAAGCACTGTAATTCGGCCGCCAGCAATAGCTGGCAGCCGAATTACATAATTCCCTACCATCCATGTGGACCGGGAGGGGAAATAGTAATTAACGCCTCCAGGACTTGTGCAGGAGCAGGGTAAGCCGTATATCGGCTGTATCCCGTGCTCAAGTCTCCCAGCGGCGATTTCACTCATACTCGTTTATTAGGTATGGTCAAAGTAATGATAATTATTTCAAGTTGATGCTGATTTTGCTTAAAGTGTACCAGAGACGTAATACAAAAAAAAGTTTTATACATACCTGGGGCTTCCTCCAGCCCCATGCCCGCAAATCGCTCCCACACCGCCGTCCTCACTCTTTTCCAGCTCCGGTACCAGGTCCGTGATACATAGAGGATGCACTTTTCTTGCACAGACTGGCCGTGACTGACAGAACTTACGGGACCCGGTACCAGAGCTGGAGAAAAGTGAGGACGGCGGCGTAGGAGCAATCTTACTTTGTACAGCGCCACGGAATATGTTGGCGCTTTATAAATCAATAGTAATAATAATAATCCGCGGCATGAAGCTGAAGGAAGCCCCAGGTATGTATAAAACTTTTTTTGTGTTATGTCTCTGGTTTCCTTTAAATGTATGTAACATGGAACTAAAATAATCATATGTAGCTGCTGCTAGTTACTTTACATACAGTGCTTGTGAAAGATTGCACAGAAAGTCAGCACATGCTGGTAGTTTCAGTACATGACTGTCTGCATTACCCTCTATCGGCAGAAAATACACAAACTTGTGCAGAGTTCCGAATCATAATTAGAACATGCCATATGTAACAAAATAACAACTAGCCTAGAACAAAGGTTTGGGTGTGTACAGGGACTGTGAAAACATTCTTTATGATAGCTGAGCAGATCATGCTACTCCCTTCTACAGCCAGCTGCTTCAGGAGAAATGAAACTACCCACTAAAACGAAACTTACATTGCAGCCTCCCTGTGCGCAATTCTGAATCTCAATACTCGATAGCACTTCCAATCACAATAATTTTTATTGGAAATTTTGCAATTTAAACATGCAATAGTCAAATAAATGACATTTGGAAGTGAATAACATCTTATTACATAACAGCTAAGTCATTAGAATACCACCCCTCAGGACAACTACGTCTAAGAACACACTATATTCAGCTCCAATAAATACATCAATATAACAATACTTTTATTACTGGAGAACTGTGTTACTGAGCATGCATAACATCTTTAATAAAACTCTTCTACCGTCACTTCTTACCCAGACTGGTGCTGGCAGACTTTCTTCCCAGCTGCCCACAAGGGTTCTGACCACAGGACAAAACTGTGCCGTCTTCCAGGAGAAACAGCGTGTGCCTGCCACCGCATGCCACTTTCAGTACACCTCCATCAAAGTTAGCATTTTCCACAAACGTAATGCTTTCACTATGTTGATCAGCAAGACCCAGCTGGTTAAATCTGTTATTTCCCCAGCAATACATGAGTACTGCCTGTAGCTGGATATCTAGCAGAACAAGGAAGGAGTGAGTGAAGTCGTAAGTACACTGAGATATTTGCCTCTACCATCAACAGCTCACCGAGCTTCTGACTCCACCTTTCTTGCATGGAACATCATTGATATCTGTTCTGTCTGTGGTGCTGGAGGGGTGGGGAAATTGAAAGTAAAACTGCTCTGACTAGGACTCTTCACATTTCTTTGTTACTAAAGAAATAGTTGAGGAGAGGAATGAGCCAGTGAACCAAGTAGGAAGAAACATAAAATGAAATGTATTTGGAGTAGCAGAAAATGGTAAAAGCACCTGAGGCAGTGGCGGCTCCAGGATTTTTTTTGGGGGGTGCTATGCAGGTGCTGGACCAATTCCCGGGGGAGCTGACGACCTGCGGTGCGCAAAGCGCGTCGCGGCAAAAAATGGGTGTGGCTACAACCTGCGGCGTGCAAAGCAAAAAAAATGGGCGTGGTCATGACCGGATGAGGGCGGGGCTAACTGTAATTTAAAGTGAACCCAGGGTGAGAGTGATATGGTGGCTGCCATATTTATTTCCTTTTAAACAATTTTAGTTGCCTGGTAGCCCTGCTGATCTATTGGCTGCAGTAGTGAACTGAATTACACCAGCAACAAGCATGCAGCTAATCTTCTTAGTTCTGACAATATTGTCAGAAACCCCTGACCTGCTGCATGCTTGTTCAGGGTCTATGGTTGAAAGAATTAGAGGCAGAGGACCAACACGGCAGCCAGGCAGCTGGTATTACTTAAAAGGAGATAAATATGGCAGCCTCAATATTATTCTCACCTCGGGTTCCCTTTAAAAGTGCAACGCAGAGACAAAGGGCCCAAGTTTTGGTGACCCTTTCCCCAGAAAATTCACATAATTGTGCAGGTTTTCTCAAGAAAATACATGTAATGTGAGCAGATTTGAACAAAAAACACGTTCAATGACCCCAATATATGCACAATCGTTATCAGATATGACCCCAATATATGCACAATCGTTATCAGATATGACCCCAATATGCACAATCGTTATCAGATATGACCCCAATATGCACAATCGTTATCAGATATGACCCAAATATGCACAACCGTTATCAGATATGACCCCAATATGCACAACCGTTATCAGATCTGACCCCAATATGTACAATCCTTATCAGATCTGACCCCAATATGCACAATCCTTATCAGATCTGACCCCAATATGCACAATCCTTATCAGATCTGACCCCAATATGCACAATCCTTATCAGATCTGACCCCAATATGTACAATCCTTATCAGATCTGACCCCAATATGCACAATCCTTATCAGATCTGACCCCAATATGCACAATCCTTATCAGATCTGACCCCAATATGCACAATCCTTATCAGATCTGACCCCAATCAGCAGCACCACCTAAAAAAGAAAAGAAAAACCCATTTACTCACCTAGTCAGAAGACCTCCTGTTCCGGCCTCCTCCTCTTCCGACCTCCTTGTGGCGCGCAGCTCCCACGATCCTCTTCCTTCCTGGAGCAACCTGCATCCGGCGAGCAGGGCTACGGGAAAATGGCCGCCCGAAGCCCTGCCACTGCAGACTCCAAGTCTGCAGAGCAGGGCTTCGGGCGGCTCCAAGTCTGCAGAGCAGGGCTTTGGGCGGCCATCTTACCGTAGCCCTGCCTGCTGCTCCGGGCTGCTGCTGTGAACTGACTCGGCGTCTCTTAGACGCCTGAAGTCAGTTCACGCCAGGGGGTGCTTTTGGCGTGCTTGGACAAATTTAGGGGGTGCTTGAGCACCCCCAAGCACCCCCCTGGCGCCACCACTGACCTGAGGTAAATCTCAAGTAAACTTCTGAATAGTCTTCATGTTCACAGTGGGGTGTTGCAATGCAATGTAATGTAATGGAGGCATTTTAACTCACAGAATCGAACTGCAATTGTAAGTCTATGGGCTGTGCACACCTTTTAAAAATGCTAGCACTTTGAACAGTGCTTGGATAATGTATTTCAATGGGATGGATCACACCAGAGCGATGTGATTTTTTTTCCCAAACGCAAAGACGGGTCCTTCAGCATTTCTGAGGCGATTCAGCCTCAATGTTAAGTATAGGAAAATGGAAAATCGCTGTAAAAAGCGCTACAAAGAGCAATTTTCCAAGCATTTTTTTTTACAAGAGCTGTACACTTCCAGCTCTACTGTACAAAAAATAAACAATTGCTAGGCATAACTAGAAAATTACTAGGCACATGCCTGAAATC